>NW_006778796.1:4336886-4344025 GCF_000442215.2 Lipotes vexillifer
GCATCGGCAGGCGGACTCTCAACCACTGCGCCACCAGGGAAGCCCAATCATTTCCATTTTTAATGAAATAGTATAATGAATGGAAAATATGAGATTATATGAAAATGGCTCTAAGAAAGAGTCAGTATCTGAAACCTGGAAACTCAGACCAAAAATAAAATAAAATAATGTAAAATAACATAATATAATAAAAGATAAATAAAATAAAATAAAACTTTAAAATATCCAGGCCACCATGATCATGGCCACTGAACTCCTTTGTGGCAGGGGGGGCAAGCAAGGAATGCCAAGCAGGGAAACAGTAAGGTAAGAATACACTCTAGCTGGGAAAAAAACTGCAAAATTAACAAATAATACACTCTAAAGACATAGCTCCATGTTCAAAAATTCAGGAAAAACATGTCACCCATACAAAGCAACACTGAAATAAACATATGCCTTCATTCTTTTTATGCTGTTGTGTCTGTCCCCTGGGATTGAAACCTGCCGCCATATGTACTGTTTTACACCACCATGAAGGAGCCATTCATGTTGAAGGCACAAATTATCTACTTTGGGGCATAAATTACCCAAATGGACTATTTATCAGTTTAGATCATCACTGCCATATCTCCATCATATGCTCAGCCTTGTGGTACCTCAGATGAAAAATAAATTTGTCAGGATCAAAAACAAGTTATGGTGGCAGTTTAGGTGGTGGGGGGGAAACAAGAGGAAATTGGCTTCAGAAGCTTTTATATATCAAAACATCACAAATCGAAATGCTAAGGTAACAATAGTAGTTTTCCACCTCTCACATCGGGAAAGGGTTTTAAACATTACAACATCCACTCCAATCAAGTTTTCCCTCCCATCATTCCCCCGAAATGGTTCCTGTCACCAACACCAGCCTCAGCTTTAGTACTTTTGTGACATCACGCAAGTTTTTAAATGTCCCTAAACCTTCACCCAGAAAAAGAAATTTGAGCTGAGCCTGGGCAAAGTTTCAGAGTAGCTGGAGAGAGAAGTGATCAAAGCAATTGAAGGCTTAGGAAACTGATAGACAGGGAGAGAGAGAGAAAGAGAGAGAGAGAGAGAGCAGGGACATGGCATGGGGTCTTCCTGTTTCTTTGACCACAAAGGCCCATTTAGAATCCAGGTTCAGAAGCTCAGAGCCTATCACAAAAAGAGCACTGAGGAAGGCTGGTGCTAACATCAACAAGAGAGGCCTGGAGGCTTCCAGGGTGGTTGCTTGTCCTTGTGATTCCTCGCATCCTCAGGCATCCACTACCACCAGGTGTACAACTTAGGGCAGAGCTGACAAGGTCAATTCTCAAAGAGTGGAGCTCATTAATGGTGATGGAGGGGGAGTCCCCGTGTGTGTCTGTGGTTAAAAGCAAGCAGCCGGGGCTTCCCTGGTGGCACAGTGGTTAAGAATCCACCTGCCGATGCAGGGGACACGGGTTCGAGCCCCGGTCTGGGAAGATCCCACATGCTGTGGAACAACTAAGCCAGTGCACCACAACTACTGAGCCTGTGCTCTAGAGCCCGTGAGCCACAACTATTGAAGCCCGCGTGCCTAGAGCCTGTGCTCCGCAACAAGAGACGCCACCGCAATGGGAAGCCCGCGCACCGCAATGAAGAGGAATCCCCTCTCGCCACAACTGGAGAAAGCCCGCACGCAGCAGCGAGGATCCAACGCAGCCAAATATAAATAAATAAAATAAATAATTAAAAAAAAAAAAGCAAGCAGCCTTCAAAGGCTCCTCTCAAAGGTGATTTGTATCTCACTGCCTCCTGCTAGAAGACCACAGGTTGGTTACTCTCATGAGTTCCTGGAGGAAGTAACAGAACACGTGGTTTGCACATACCCAGATGTGTGCCAAATAGGGATGATGGTGATGGTGACAGGGATGGCAATAAGATTTGCTCCTAAACTAACATTGATTGAGGACACCTGGGTCACTGAGCCTGCATTAATATCTTGGAAGACGAAGGTTAAAAGGCTGACTCCTTCACCTTTATCTGCCCAGGGCCTTCCTGGAAGAGAAGGACCTCAGCTGAGTCTTACTGGATGATTACAAGGAAAATTATGAAAGCTTATGTTGGAAGAAAGTTTGAACAGTCTTCCAGTCCATTTCTCTGTCAAAAGATAAGAGAAAGTGATACTATGTATGAGCAAAAACATTACCAAGATTAATTTTAGACAACTTCAAATATAGACCTATCCCAATGCAGGGATTATTACCCAAAAAGGCAAGAAGTCCTTCTCATGCCCAACTGAAATCTTTCTATCTTGAATTGGGACCATGTACCATTGTATAAAAATTCATTACAACTATTACTAAAATGGAGCAGGACCCTATGATCCTTGTCCCCCGGGTCCTCTGCCTGCCTTTTGTCTGTGAAAAAACTTTAGCCAAAGAATAAGTTTAATCAGAGAAGTGAGAACATGCAGAAACAAAGGAAAATAGTCAAAGGAGGCCAAATAATAATAGTTTAGTCATTAAGCATCGTCAAGGACCTTTAGTTCCTTCTCAAGGGCTACAGATAATATCCTGAGCCACATGCTTTGAAAAGTTGTCTTAGAGACACTGAAACCACCGCCAGGTGGAAGAAGTTAACTACATGATGACCAGATTGTAGCCACGACATCAGCTGCCACAATAACAAGAACTGGCCTAGAGGAAATGGGAACAACCGACCCTGGAACTGAAGATTAACTGTACTTAAAACTATCAAGATGACGCAGGTCAGACCACCGATGACCAATTTCAAAATGACTGTCAGAGCTGACTGTGCTGTTTCTGCATGTAGCCCCCTCCCTCTGTCTATAAAAGCTCTTGCCCCCCGATTGTCGGGGGCATGGGGAGTCGGCCTATAGACAGGTGTCCGCCCTGCGCCCCCCCCCACCGACACAGGTGCCAGCATCCAAAATAAAGTAAACTTTCCTTTCCACCAACCTGACCTCTTTAATGGCTTTTGAGCGGCGAGCAGCTGGACCCCACTTTTGGTTACATTACCTCATTATTGGGGGGATGATATGGGATGTCAAATAAGCCACAATAACCTTACTTTTTAATTAAGAAAAAAATGGGCAGAAGACCTAAATAGACATTTCACCAAGGAAGACGTACAGATGGCCAAGAGGCACATGAAAAGATGCTCAACATCACTATTAGAGAAATGCAAATCAAAACTACAATGAGATATCACCTCACACCAGTCAGAAAGGCCATCATCAAAAAATCTAGAAACAAAAAATGTTGGTAAAAAGGGAACTCTCCTACACTGTTGGTAGGAATGTAAATTGATACAACCACTATGGAAAACAGTATGGAGGTTCCTTTAAAAACTAAAAATAGAACTACCATATGACCCAGCAATCCCACTACTGGGCATATGCCCTGAGAAAACCATAATTCAAAAAGGGACATGTACCACAATGTTCACTGCAGCACTATTTACAATAGCCAGGACATGGAAGCAACCTAAGTGTCCATCGAAAGATGAATGTATAAAGAAGATGTGGCACATACATACAATGGAATATTACTCAGCCATAAAAAGAAACAAAATTGACTTATTTGTAGTAAGCTGGATGGACCTAGAGTCTGTCATACCAAGTGAAGTAAGTCAGAAAGAGAAAAACAAATACCGTACGCTAATGCATGTATATGGAATCCAAAAAAAAAAAAAGGCACTGATGAACCTATTTGCAGGGCAGTAATAAAGATGTAGACATAGAGGATGGACTTGAGGACACGGGGTGGGAGAGGGAAGCTGGGCGAAGTGACAGTAGCATCGACATATATACACTACCGAATGTAAAATAGCTAGTGGGAAGCAGCTGCATAGCACAGGGAGATCAGCTCAGTGCTTTGCAACAACCTAGAGGGGTGGCATAGGGAGGGTGGGAGAGAGGCTCAAGAGGGAGGGGATATGGGGACATATGCATATAGCTGATTCACTTTGGTGTACAACAGAAACTAACACAGTATTGTGAAGCAATTATACTCCAATAAGTGTTTATTTACACAAATAAACGCACACAACTGACTCAGGAATACTGCAGTGTTGGTCATAATGACATCAGATAATGATATAATACTATGTTAAATTCTATTCAATAAGTGCATATTGCAAAGTGGCATTACTCTTTTAGGAAGATCTATGGAAATTTAAATGGAGCAAGAACTACAAAGAAATCTTTATCAGGAAGAATTCTGGAGCTATAAGTCTGAGTAGGGGTGAGGGGATGGGAGCCAGTGAATGAATGGAGGAGTTGGCCTTAGCTCGGCGTACAGTCAGGTCGCCCAGAGCAATAGGAGAGTAGGTGGATTCAGGTATGTGGGTATATTTTTAGGACTTATAGAAGTTCTCTTCTGGTTGCTTTTATTTTCTGAATAAAATAAGAAGCAAGGTCATCTACTCAGAGTGAAGGTGGTGAAGGAGGTAGTGGAGATTTGAAGAATATATTTATCAAGGAGATGAGAGGCAATAAATTGGTATCCGGCACCAGAAAGTAAGAGAGAACATGAAATAGTCATGTAGGGGAATGAGGGAGCAAATGGGTGTTTCAGGAGAATTACAGACCCAGCTGAGGTAAACGGTCATACGTCTCAAGTAAGATTAGTCAGCAGAATTGCAAGATTTTCTCCACCCACATTCAGCAGTGTAGGTTCAAGCACAGAATAAGTAAGTCAAGACTTGAATTTAACTGGTGTTGGGATTTTACCAGTTGAATATGACCAAGTGAGAGAGGCAGGGGACCGAGGTCAGGTGCAAAAGGAGTGGTTATAATAGCTGGCCATGGGATTTAAGTGGAGTAGAAAGGGAAATAGGACACAAAGGCAAGAGAAAGTAAACTGATTATAGGATTTAGCAGGGGGGAGAGAGCAGGTGACAAAGATTGTTGGACCCTCACATCAGTCACTGATGACTATTAACTTTTCCATTCCACTTGCATGTCACTGAGGTGCAATTTAATCTCCTGCTAATTGGTGTAACTCCAATCCAGCCTTCAGAGTAATGGAATTGATCATGGGCAGAGTGGCCAGTTTGGGGGATGGTATGATATGGGAGTGGAGGAAAGATCAGTTTAGGTTTAGACTCCTAACATGGGGTTTAGTGAGGAATCAGTCAAGAGGAAGTGTCCAAGAGAGAGTAAAACACTTGACTAGAAGCTGAGACTGCCCCCTTGAATAGTACTTTGCATATAACAAATAGTTGCTGAATATGTTTGAAGAATGAAATTGAACGGATACATGAATGGCATTCTCAGCCTGGACAAAGTAATTTGAAGGATATGATTTTCCTGAGGGAGATGGTAAATAGTGGCAGTAGATACAGAGAGAAGGGGTGAATTTGAGAAATATTGAGGATAAAATTAATATGACGTGATGGGGAAGTTGGGGGGAAGTAAGCAGAAATGGAGAAAGTTAATGATGGTGCCCAGATTGCTGACTTGTTTAATCAGGTAGATGACAATACCCTGCAATAAGATAAGGAATGCAAGAAAGAAGAATATCAGGCTAGGGGCCAACGGGAGTGGTGAACGACTTTGAGCCTACTGAGTCTGAGATATCTGTCGGATATCCGTGTGGCACTGTCCAGCGGGGACATGGAAAAATGAGCTCAGCCAAGATCTGAGCTTGAGGAACTTGGAGAGTAAAGCCCCTCAGTCAAAAGCAGGCTCCAAAGCACAGCGAGGGCACATACATGATTATCAGAAGCCATGCGTTCACTGGTGTCTCCTAAAGAGAAGTCACAGAGTGAAAGGATCCAACAGCGAAAGGCAACCCTGCAGAGCCCTGATGTCTAAGGATCTAGAGGAAGGAGAGGGCTTCCCTGGTGGCGCAGTGGTTGAGAGTCCGCCTGCCGATGCAGGGGACACGGGCTCGTGCCCTGGTCCAGAAAGATCCCACATGCCGTGGGGCGGCTGGGCCCGTGAGCCATGGCCGCTGAGCCTGCTCGTCCGGGGCCTGTGCTCCGCAATGGGAGAGGCCGCGGCGGTGAGAGGCCCGTGTACGGCAAAAAAGAAAAAAAAAAGGAATGATTTTAAAATTTCATCATTAAATTTTACTTTAGATTTAGGCTTTTCATAGGTAATTTTCATATGTTCAAGATAGTCTCTAGTCTCAGCTTGCTAAGTTTTTTCAGTGAATGAGTGTTGAGTAGCATTGTAGGCTTATAGACTTCTTCTGAGATGGATTTTTTCTTTTACCATCTTAATGCTGTGTTCTACATCATTAGATTTTCTGATGTTGCATACTCCTTTGCTCCTGGGTTAAAACCAAGTTGCTTATGATTCATCTTTCTTTATTTGCATTTTATATTAGAGTTTTACGTAGCATGTTTACATGTGTTCAAAAGTGAGATTGGCATGAGGAAGGAAGAGTCCACGAAGGAGACTAGGAAAGAGCTACCCAAGATGTACAAAGAGAAATCGCAGAGAAACGCCAACAGAAGAGAGAACTTAAAGGCAAGGAACTGGTCGAAGGAATCCAATGCCAAGAAATGTCGATTAAGTTGTGACCTGAAAAGCATCTGTTAGATATGAACTATGAAGCCATCAAGCCCTAGAGGGAGATGTTTCTTTGGAGGGGTGGAGGCCAAAATCAGACTAGAATAGTTTGAGGAGAGAATAGAAGGGGAGGACGTGGGAGACGCAGGAAGAGGCTCTTTTTGAAGGAGTTTGGCTGTAAAACGAAAGGTGATGGCCATGGGAACCTGTAACTTATTTGTAGGGTGTTTTGTTTGTTTTGGTTGTTGAAGACTGAAAATTCCTTTTATTTTTCAGGTTTTTATTAATTATCTATTTTACACATATTAGTGTATATATGTCAATCCCAATCTCCCAATTCATCCCACCCCTCCCCTCCCTGCTTTCCCCTCTTGGTGTCCATATGTTTGTTCTCTACATTGTCTCTATTTCTGCCTTGCAAACCGGTTCATCTGTACCGTTTTTCTAGATTCCACATATATGCGTTAATATACGATATTTGTTTTTCTCTGACTTACGAAGACTGAAAATTCTTGAGCCTGTTAATAAACTGAGAGAAAATGGCCGGAGGTTAAAGATATAGCAGAGTTGTCAGAAGAGTAAGGTTCCTTGGGCAAAGACAAGTCAAATATAAAGCCCAGAAAGATGTCTTTCC
>NW_006778796.1:4344035-4346493 GCF_000442215.2 Lipotes vexillifer
GGAAGCAGCAAAGAATGGTTCAGATGGAGGCATATTTCTATCTGCCATGCTACTGAAAGATGTCTTTCTTTCCCTCACTTTCTCATCGCTTAATTCTATGCATTCTGGCTTCTGACTCGACTGCTTTGCTGAAACTGCACTTTCCAAATTCTCAAATTACCTCCCAATTTCAAATTCAGTGGCATCTTCTCAGTTCTTTCCTTCTAAGCCTCTGTGGAGCATTCACCCTACTGAACACCCTCTCCTTCCTAAAACTGTCTTTTGCCCTGGTTTTTGTGACACTGACATTCTACCTCACCTCCCTATTAATTTCTTCTGTCTCCACATTAGTTTCCCTTCTTTGTCTTCTGCCCTAAATGTGGATATGGTCCCAAGATCTGTGGGTTCAGCTCTCATCTTTATGAAGATGGCATTCACAGTTACATGTCCAATCCCTGTTATATGACTTACCTGTCCAGGACTGTGTTGTTCAGGCCTCCACCCCAAGATATTTGTTTGCAATACAGCAGATGAATCAGAGTCACTGGGCGTTGTGAACAGCACCAAATCAATAAAGAAAATCAATGATGATGGGCCAAATTTTCCAACATATAGCTATGATTGAGTGATGGTGACACAAACATGAAAGCAGCAATACCCAGTATCACCTGCAGTGGGTTTAGAATAAAGACGAATGCCAACCCACCAGGAGATAAGAGAAAGACGAAAGGTGGACCATGAATAAAGGATAAAACTGAAGCCAGATTATTCACCGAAGGACACATGACAAGATGTCATATATTCTATGAAGAGAGACTCAGAGGAATCCTCCCAAGATCAGGACAAGATGACATAAAAGGATAGGGGGAAAATCAACTTTCCTGATAAAACATTGACTCAGATGGAACTGCCAGGACGTGGGATCAGCCCCTTGTGCATGCAGTCCCTAAGCAGTGACACCTAAATGAAGGGGCAGGGCTCTTTGGTGGCACAAGTGTGTAAATCAATATAGTGTGACATGCCAATTAAAAGCACACTGAGATACCCTAACTCACTCACTAGAGTGATTAAAATTTAAAAACTAGCAATACCAAGCGCTGGCAAGGTTGTGGGAGCAACCAGAGCTCTTATATGTTTCTAGTGGGAATGCAAAGTGACAGAGTCACTTTGGAAAATAGTCTGGCAGTTAAATGTACACTTGTCATAAGCCCCAGAAATCCTACTCTTAGGCATTTGCCCAAGGGAAATGAAGATGTATGTCCAAACAAAGACCTACATGTAAATTTTTCATCACAATAGCCAAAAACTGCAAACAACTCAAATGCCCATCAACTTGGTATAGGAATCAATGTTAGCACATACATACAATGGGATACACTCAACAATGACAAGGAGCAAACCACTGACACCCAGCAACATGACTGCCTCTGAAAAGCATTACGAACATGAAAGAAGGCAATTGCCAGAGAATATAACCTCAAACTACCCGCTGCTCAAACTAAGAAATCGTATTTATATTTGACAACCATACATTCAGTCTACCATTTCACTATACCTGTGATAAGCAAACAATTTTGCCTGAGGGCAAGTTCCGGAAAAGGAGAACAAAAATATTTGCAGGCTACACATTATTTTATAAATTGTACAGTTATGTTTTCTTTTTGTTTTGTTTTTTTATCAGGAGGTACAGTATCTGCAACTGGGCTTAAGCATTTGTTTAATATTTCTTTAACCAAGGGTTTCAGAATTATTTGGCAAAGTTTCTGAAATGACAGAGGCACACATAGTACAGTATCTGGTTTTAACTTTTGCCCTTGAATAGATGTTGTTGTTCTGTAAAGTATTCATGAAGCTCATCACTGTCCCAGAAAACTGAGCCTTTATTTCTGTGTCATATCCAAGTCAACTCGCACAAGCCCCCTTCTCTTCAGGCTCAGTCTGCCTTGTGTCTCTGCGAGCCGTGTGGTTAACCAGACCGTCCTGAATGGTTGATGGCTCACCATGGTGATGCTTACCACAAGAATGTGATAACTGTATCTCTCAGCTCCAGAGAGAAAAGGTGGGGTTGGGGGAGGGGAATGCATGCACTTTCTTCATTGCAGTGAAGTAGAAATTCTCATCTTGAATAATGTTTGAATTTAACACAGACAGAAAGAGAGCTACTCCAATGCCATTCCCTTTGGAGACTCTTTCTCTTCCTTTGAAGACCCTTTGCCTGTTCTCAGCATCAGCTTCAAGTTCAAGGCTAAAGAAAAATCAAACAGGACAAACTTTTCTCTACTTCTAGAAGTGAAAGATTCTATAATCATTCATGGCTCAACTGAAATACTCCTGGGTTGTTACTGTAGTTGTAATTTTTCCAGATTTCTTCAAACACTGGCAGTTCAGCAAATTCAAATAGGTTCTAAACAGAAAGGAAGAAAGAGAGAGAAGGGAGGGAGGGAGGGAGGGAGGGAAGGAGGGAGGGAGGGAGGGAAAA
>NW_006778796.1:4346515-4372429 GCF_000442215.2 Lipotes vexillifer
CTAAATCCTCATTTTTAATTACCCCTGCTGAATACTCAGATGTGACCAAAAGAATCAATGAGCTTAATCACCACATTTATGTCAGCAGCAGCACATATTAGAAAAATGGGTGCATCCATCATAAGCATAAGCATGATTCGGCCACAGTGTCCTTCCACTCTCTCATCCCCAGTCAGGTCAGTAGCAATCAAATCTCAGGGCAAATCTCAGAGATGCTTCTCACGCCTCATCTTACAGAGCGATTGTTAATGGACAAGTGCCTATGATTGACTGTATATTGTTTTATAACATGTAAATTTAACCAAACATAATATGTCTAAACATGTAAACTTAAACTAGACAATCATATAAAGTTGAGGTAAATACTATTAAGGCATGTATTAAATTCATCACTACCTCTCAGTGATTCACAAAGGCCATGATTCCTGGATGTTCTGTCACTCGAACAAGTTTGGGAACATCTGCCCAGGCAATCCCTGTGTCTATGATACCAAAGTTTACCTTCTCTTCAAAATATCAACCCTACCCTCATTCCCCTCCTACTCCCAGAACCTGCTTCCTGAGCCCAAAGCCTTCAACATCCACCCTTTTCCTCAGTTATAAGCTTTCCTTGTGCTTCAAAGATAGTGATAGCAGTAGAGGGAGAGGGGGAGAGAGAGAGAGAGAGAGAGAGAGAGAGAGAGAGAGAGAGTGTGTGTGTGTGTGTGTGAGAGAGAGAGAGAGAGAGAGAGAGAGAGAGAGAGAGAGAAGTATTTGGTGCCCAAAGGCAAACCTTTCCAGTCAGTTCAGGGCAGAGCAACCTGGAAGGAGGAGATAGGCCATGAATAAGGTCAGAAGGTCCTGAGAGCAGCACCTAAGAACCCAGGGGGCTGGATGAACCTAAGATTCTCTCCAGGAATCTCCACAGGGAGGAGGGGAGGGCCCTCTGGCTGTCTGGACCAATTGTCATCTAAATTTCAATAGAGAGGAGGACCCCAGCTGACCGGGGCCATCATTGCTGACTTGTTTCTGTCCCCCTTGTAGACCATGATCATCACAGTGGAGAGAATGGCACCTTTGTGATCTCTGATTCCCCAGTAGCTGACACTGTACTAGACCTTAAAAGGAGGGTTTTCGGAGGATGACTGGAAAATTGAACCTACCTTACCAGCTCAATGTGTCAACCTCCCAGAGGTGTGTATTTTTCAGTAAAGTCCTCAAAAGTGATGTTTCAAAGAGAGGACTTCAGCAGAGCACAAAGATATAGTTTGCCGGCAGAGTCTCTTCCCATGGCCCACAAATTACAGCACAGGGAATGTAGTCTGTCTTGCTAAGCTTGAGACCCAACCATAGCTGACATTCCTGGAGGAATCCCACATGAGGATGAGAACAAAGACTGAGAGGCTGTGGAAGTGGAGGAACCAGGTTTTCCTAAAAAGCAGCATGATGCCCACAACGACTAATAATCATCCCCTCAACCATGTTGCCCTACTGCCCTTTAATCTATCAGATTCAAAGAGCTGGATGAAACCAAAGGATTTCAAATAATCCTTAGATTAAATGTGATTGTCATGCACTGTTTACTTTTATGCATTTAACCTTGAACAGCTACAGGTATAGTGAAGGTCATTTGGAAGGCTGAAAATGTAGGTCGGGTTCAAGTTCGTGGAATGAGCACCCCACCAACACTGACTTCCTTCCCCTGAGGTTACTGTAAGAAGTTGCCTGTTTCAGTCAGATGGTGAGAAGCCAACTTCAGGTCCCAGAATGCTCTTCATGCATCTCCCACACAGGGCACTCAGCAGTCAAACTGAAACAGCATCCCTCTGCATCCTTTCAGACCTACCACATGAGTGAGTCAGAGGCATTTCCCTCTGAGGCCTCCACCTCCTGCTCTCACCAAAAACATGGTTCAACAGAACTGGCCACAGGATAAAGCAAATTGTCCAGAATACACTAAAAAGAGGTCTAAGCACATGAACCTTAATTACTGCTCTGAGGCATGAACAGTGGCCAGGAGATTAGAAATGTGTAGATCATAACCAATAATTTCTAGAGTGAATGTTCTCCCAGCCTCGAAATGTAATTCTTATTTAGGCTAATCAAACATCCAAGTTGATGAAGAATTAGCCATGCAAGAAAGATGTCAAAGAAAAAGAAAATTCAATTCGTTTCCTATCATTGCTATAACAAATTACCGCATGCTTGGTAGCTTAAAGCAGCACACATTTATTCTCTTACAGGTTCACTGGGTCAAAACCAAGGTGTCAGCAGGGCTGTCCCTCCAGAGGCTCTAGGGGAGAACAGTTTCTTTGCCATTTCCAGCTTCTAGAGCTGCATTCCTTGACTAGTGGCCCCTTCCTTTATCTTCAAAGCACACCACTCCAACCTCTGTTATCAATCATCACATCACATCATCTTCTGTTGTCAAATCTCCCTCTGCCTCCGTCTTATAAGGACATCTGATTACATTTAGAGTCCACCATAATAATGCAAGATAATCTCCCCATCTCCATAGCCTTCATGTAGTCACATCTGCAAAGTCCCTTTTGCCATTTAAGGTAACATTCACACACTCCAGGTATTAGAGTGTGGATATCTTTGGGGGCCATTATTCAACCTACTATTCCATGCAAGAAAGATTTTCAGAGAAGAAAACAATCAGACACACCCTACAGCACTCTTAACACAACTGAACATAATATTCTCTTGATTATTTAGGAAACAATATCTAAGATCTTCTCATTATGAACATCAGTTCATCACCATATTCTAGGAGCACAGAAATGGTTGTTAGTATAGAGTTCTGGCGAATAAACGAAACCAGAGATTCAGCTCTATTTGACTTCAGAATAAATTATGAGGTATGGAATCATTTTCGTTCAGTAAGAGTGCCCTAGGGCTTCCCTGGTGGCGCAGCGGTTGAGAGTCCGCCTGCTGATGCAGGGGACGCAGGTTCGTGCCCCGGTCTGGGAAGATCCCACATGCCGCGGAGCGGCTGGGCCCGTGAGCCATGGCCGCTGAGCCTGCGCGTCCGGAGCCTGTGCTCTACAACGGGAGAGGCCACAACAGTGAGAGGCCCCCGGACCGCCAAAAAAAAAAAAAAAAAAAAAAGAGTGCCCTAAAATCTTTGAAACCTTAGAGCAAATAGTAGAATTTGAGAATTTATTTCCAAGAGGCAAGCAAATTTTTTGCTTTGCACTAGAGGTATCTTGAAACCCCCTATTTTTTTCTGAGAAGTGCCAACAGTTGGGCCATTTAATTATGCAAATATAAAATACAGCAACTTAGGAACTATAGTTCCTGGGGATTAACTTGCTTTTCGTAAAAGGTGATTTTAAAGGTCATTAATACCGAAAGCAGAGTTGCATCTCTGCAGACTGTGTCCTTTGCACAAAAATTCCTTTCTAACTATCAATATACTTCATTGTTACACCCTGTTGTTTTTTAATATACATGTCTGTGTTTGAGTGTCTTTAATTAACATTGCTGAGGTGGCCAAAAAATGCTGCAAAGGTATAAAGGCACAATTTTTTAACTCCTGCTGGATGACAGAACAAAAAATAGAATTGAACTAGGCATAGCTCAGGTTGCCTAGACTCACAGATTTAAGGCTGAATGAACATTTAGAAAGGATAACAGTGCTGGGCTATTGCAGTCTGAAATAATTGCTTTTGGAGTATATCATAATTACTATGGCCATGTAATAAAACCCCCCAAATTTTCTGGTATAAAGCAACCATTTTAACCCCACAGCTAACATCATACTCAATGATGAAAGGCTGAAAGCTCTTCCTCTAAGATAAGGAACAAGACAAGGGTGCCCACTCTGTTTGCTCCCATTCAACATAGTACTGGAAGTCCTAGCCAGAGCAATCAGATAAGAAAAAGAAATAAAAGGCATTCAAATTGGAAAAGAAGAAGTAAAATTGTCTTTGTTTTCAGATGACATGACTTTATGTAGAGAAAGTCCTACAGACTCACCAAAAAACTGTTTGATCTAATCAACAACTTCAGTAAAAGTGCAGGATACAAAATAAACATATGGAAATCAGTAGCATTTTTATACACTAACAATGAATTATCTGAAAAAGAAATAAAGAAAACAATCTCATTTACAATAGCATTAAGAACAATAAAATACTTAGGAATAAATTTAACCAAAGGTGTGTAAGATCTGTATACTGAAAGCTGTAAGACAATGGTGAAAGAAATTGGAGAAAACACAAATAAATGCAACAATACCCCATGTTCATGGATAGGAAGAATTACTATTGTTGAAATTTCCATACTACCCAAAGCCATCTATAGTTTTGATGCACTCCATATCAAGATTACAATGAAATTTTTTACGGAAATATAAAACACAATCCTAAAATTCATTTGGAACCACAAAAGACACCAAATAGTCAAAGAAATACTGAGAAAGAAGAACAAAACTGGAGGCATCACACCTTCTGATTTTAAACTATATTATGAAGCCATAGTAATCAAGACAGTATAGTACAGACAAAATAGGCATATAGATCAATGGAATGAAATAGAATCAAAATCTCCAAATAAACCCATGATTTATGATCAAGTAATTGACAAGGGAGCCAAGAATATACTAAATGGAGAAAAGTCTCTTCAATAAATGTTGGACTTCCCTGGTGGTCCAGTGGTTAAGACTCCACACTTCCACTGCAGGGGGCACGGGTTTGATCCCTGGTCAGGGAAGCTCCACATGCCACGTGGTATGGAAAAAAAAAATGTGCCTGGGAAAATTGGATATTCACATTCAAAAGAATGAAACTAGACTCCTATCTTATACTGTTTACAAAAATAACCTCAAAACAGTTTAAAGACTTAAATATATTATATATTTTTAAAAGGTTTAAATGTAAGATCTGAAAGTATTAAACTCCTAGAAGAAAACATAGGGGAAAAACTCCTTGACATTGATATAGGCAATGAATTTTTGGATATGACACCTAAAGCCCAAACAACAAAAGCAAAAATAAACAAGTGGGACCACATCAAAATAAAAAGCTTCTGCACAATAAAACAAACAATCAACAAAATAAAAAAGCAACCTATAAATTGAGAGAATATATTTGCAAACCACTTGTGTGATAAGGGGTTAATAACCAAAATATATAAGCAACTCATATAACCCAATAACAAAAACAAATAATCCAATTTAAAAATGGGTAAAGAACCTTATTTTGTGTTCCAGTACCACAATTGCACCATCTGGGCATGGGGGTTTCCCCCACATGTCTAATAAGCAATTCTCAGACACCAGCTGGTTGTCCTATAATTCAACTCAATACTGACACCACCTACCCCGAGATAGCATCAGATTCCACAGGGTAGGGGTTCAGTTCTAAATGACTCCCCCCAACCTCCCTTCAGATGACAGTCACAAGCGCTGGTTGTTACTTGTGCTTCGGACCAACTAGCTACAGATTGGGGGTTCCCATGACCTCCTTCTAGGGTTTGATTAATTTGCTAGCATAGCTCACAGAACTCAGAGGAACATTTCACTTACCAGATCATCAGTTTATTATTTAAAAAATGTAACTCAGAAACAGCCAAATGGAAGAGATGCATAGGGTGGAAACGGGGCAGAGCTTCCATGCCCTTTCCAGGCTCACCACTCTCCCCAAATTTTCACCAGTTCACCAGCCCAGAAGCTCTCCAAAGCTAGTCTTTGGGGTTTTTTATGGAGGCTTCATTACACAGAATGGATTCAATCTCACAATATATACGTATATCAAATCACTGTGCTGTACACCTTAAACTTCTACAACGTTATACGTCAATTATAACTCAATAAAACTAAAATAAACCACCACTAAAATAAAACCACCATTTTATTTCAATCACAAAATTTTAAGAAGGGCTCAGCTGGGCAGTTTTCTCTTGGGATCACGAGCAGGCTGATTTCCTGGGTGCACAACCTGTATAGTCACATAGGGCCCTCAGCTTAAACAGGTCCTATTGTTGGTTTAGCTCTCTGCTCAACATTCTGAATTTTTTAATGAGGAGTTGTGCACTTTGTCACTAGGCCCCATAAACCATGTAGCCGGCCTTGCTCATGAGGTGCCTTCAGATACTGGCTGGGGCTCCGGCCTTTGAAGACTCAGCTAGACAAAGTGAGCAAGATGGCTCCCTCACATGGCTGTCGGCTGGGAGTGCCCTGGGACTGTCACCCAGAGCATCTACACATGGGCTTTCCAGCATGGCATCCTCAGGGTGGCTGCACTTCTTGAATGGCAGTTGGCTCTCCCCAGAATGGGCGTCCCCAGAGAACCGGATGGAAGCTGCATAACCTCTTGCGACCTAGCCTGGGAAATTGTAGAGCCTGACAGAAATGACCAGGCCTCCACCTGCCAGTGGCTGGGCGGGGCAGAGATTGGCTGTCAAAAACCAGGAAGTTGATCAAGGTAGTGAGCATCCTCGGGGAAAATTGGAGGGAAATGAGGATGTTGCTCAGAGATTCCCAGAAACCCGTGAGGAAGAGGGCCTGGGAAAGAACTGGCCTTCCTATACACAAGCAAGATGAGGGCCATTACAATCTGAGGTATTTATGGAAGCTGGCACAGTTGAGAACCTATTGGTTACATTTCCAATGAGCTTTCCATAAGCTTAAAATTCGGCAGTTGCACGATTAAGCAAATACTGAAATTAACGTGCTCTCTCTGACCACTCACAGTGAGAACGATCCTCAGAGAAGAAGCTGTGATTCAGAGATTCCAGTACAGGCAAGGGATTCTCAGTGGACCGCCTACAGCAAGGCAATGTAGCTGAGGAACAAAAGACAGGATAAGTATTGTCACCTCAAGGAAGGTACTAACCCAGTCTCTGCCTCAGTGTTCCCATCTGTACAGTGACACGAATTAATAATTCCTAATTGTAGAGTTATTACGACAAATGAGCATGTGAATGCATATAAGTTAGAAGAGGTCTATTCTATTGTAACCATTCAACAAGTGTCAGCTTTCATTAAAAAGGGTTCCAACACTAATGAGAATACTAGGGAATCCCTTGGTATTCATCAGTAAGAGTAATTAAATCAATTCTTTTTTTACTTTTATTTTATTTAATTTTTTATTGAATGATTCTTTAAATTCTATAATGCTTTACAATTTTCAAGTTTCACACACATGATTCTATATAATCCCATAATAACCCTTTTATCCCCCTACCTCTATATTGCCCCTCCCCCTGCCCCTCTCCCAACTGGTAACCACTAGTTTTTTCTCTGTAACTGTGAGGCTGCTTCTTTTCTGTTATATTCACTGGTTTGTTGTATTTTTTAGATTCCACATATAAGTGATCTCATACAGTATTTGTCTCTCTCTGTCTGACTTATTTCACTTAGCATGACGTCCTCCAAATCCATCCATGTTGCTGCAAATGGCAAGATTTCATTCTTTTTTATGGCTGAGTAGTATTCCATTGTGTGTGTGTGTGTGTGTGTGTACATATACCACCTCTTCTTTATCCATTCATCTGATGATGGACACTTAGGTTGCTTCCATATGTTGGCAATTGTAAATAATGCTGCTATGAACATTGGGGTGCATGTATCTTTTCGAATTAGTTTTTGGTTTTTTCGGCTATATACTCAGGAGTGCAATTCTTGGGTCATATGGTAGTTCTATTTTTAGTTTTTTTGCGAAACTGCCACACAGTGGCCGTACCTAGTAAAATTCATTCTCATATGACAAGAACTTCAATTCATCTAAATTCTCAAACCCAAATCATAGTACTTAGTGGATTTCACAAAGCTAAGCAACATAGAAAGAGAAAAGATTTGTTTGCTTTTATACTTAATTCAATGTCTATGTGTTTTCAAATACAGCCACCAGAAGTTTGGCATCCCACATGCAGACACAGTCAAAAGCAAGTGGCTTTCTTAATGGACCTCACTTGAGGTTTGAGGTAACCACAGAAGGCAGTCAGGCGTTTGACAAGTGGTATGTGGGAAATCTGGGTCTTTTTTCTCTTAGAGGTCTCTTAGGACCCTGGGACACTCTAGCCTCATGGATTAGTATTTTCAGAATTTTTCATGAATAGCGTGTCCCTTCCAGGGAGGCCCATCACACACAGACCCCACTCCAGCTTCAGCACACACAGCCCATCCAGAGCTGTGCCTCCCAGATCTGGTTTCTGTCAAAATCACGAGACCATGGTTGTGGGAAATGGTGACATGGCTTCTGGTGTTGTTACCACCACAAACAAGGTCTGATCCTTGCCTTCAGGCCATGCAAAGGGCTGTGGTATGTCACCTACAGACAGCATGTAAGGAAACCACAGAGGTAAGCTAGTGGAGTAGGAAGTCTCTGAGAGAACAGAGAGAACGCACATAGAATTTTAACATGGAAGGCAGCCGTACATATATAAAGACGTACACTCTTCTGTCTGTAGTGTATATATGACATTAAAAAGTCATTAAAACAAGGCTTCTCTGATGGTGCAGTGGTTGAGAGTCCGCCTGTCAATGCAGGGGACGCGGGGTCGTGCCCCGGTCCGGGAAGATCCCACATGCCGCGGAGCGGCTGGGCCCGTGAGCCACGGCCGCTGAGCCTGCGCGTCTGGAGCCTGTGCTCTGCAACGGGAGAGGCCACAACAGTGAGAGGCCCGCGTACTGCAAAAAAAATAATAATAATAATAATTAAAACAGGTATAAGCATTATCTAATTTTTCTAAGCAAAACTAGTTAAAGGTTCACAAATAAGGAAATACCCAAACAAATTCTGATTTGTCAACTTGAAAGAGTAGTATGTAGCCACTAAAAATCATTGTGAACCATATGGAAACAGAAAATGTATAAAATATAATATTAAGTAAAAACTATAGATCGCAAATATGTTGCAGTTACAGCCTTATATAAAGCATGTATCTGTGAGATGTATGAGCAGAAAAGAAAGCAAAATATTAATCTAAAAAAATACAGGTGAAGTTGTTTACAAAACGAAAACAGACTCACAGACATAGAAAACAAACTTATGAGTTGGGGGGGCTTCCGGGAAGATGGCGGAAGAGTAAGACGCGGGGATCACCTTCCTCCCCACAGATACACCAGAAATACATCTACACGTGGAACAACTCCTACAGAACACCTACTGAACGCTGGCAGAAGACCTCAGACCTCCCAAAAGGCAAGAAACCCCCCACGTACGTGGGTAGGGCAAAAGAAAAAAGAATAAACAGAGACAAAAGAATAGGGACGGGACCTGCACCAGTGGGAGGGAGCTGTGATGGAGGAAAGGTCTCCACACACTAGGAAGCCCCTTCGCGGGCGGAGACTGCGGGTGGCGGGAGGGAAGCTTCGGAGCCGCGGAGGAGAGCGCAGCGACAGGGGTGCGGGGGGCAGAGCGGAGAGATTCCCGCACAGAGGATCGGGGCCGACCGGCACTCACCAGCCCGAGAGGCTTGTCTGCTCCCCCGCCGGGGCGGGCGGGGCTGGGAGCTGAGGCTCGGGCTTCATTCAGAGCGCCGGGAGAGGACTGGGGCTGGTGGCGTGAACACAGCCTGCAGGGGGTTGGTGCACCACGGCCAGCCGGAAGGGAGTCCAGGGAAAAGTCTGGGCCTGCCGAAGAGGCAAGAGACTTTTTCTTACCTCTTTGTTTCCTGGTGCGCGAGGAGAGGGGATTCAGAGCGCTGCTTAAAGGAGCTCCAGAGACGGGCGCGAGCCGCGGCTAAAAGCGCGGACCCCAGAGACGGGCCTGAGACGCTAAGGCTGCTGCCGCCGCCACACAGAAGCCTGTGTGTGAGCACAGGTTACTATCCACACCCCGCTTCCGGGGAGCCTGTGCAGCCCGCCACTGCCAGGGTGCCGGGATCCAGGGACAACTCCCCCGGGAGAACGCACGGCGCGCCTCAGGCTGGTGAAACGTCACGCTGGCCTCTGCCGCTGCAGGCCCGCCCCACACTCCGTGCCCCTCCCTCCCCCCCGGCCTGAATGAGCCGGAGCCCCCGAATCAGCGGCTCCTTTAACCCGGTCCTGTCTGAGCGAAGAACAGACGCCCTCAGGCGTCCTACACGCAGAGGCGGGGCCAAAGCCAAAGCTGAGCCCCTGGGAGCTGTGAGAACAAAGAAGAGAAAGGGAAATCTCTCCCAGCAGCCGCAGAAGCAGCGGATTAAAACTCCACAATCAACTTGATGTACCTTCCATCTGTGGAATATCTGAAGAGACAACGAATCATCCCAAATTGAGGAGGTGGACTTCAAGAGCAAGATTTATGATTTTTTCCCCTTTTCTTCTTTTTGTGAGTGTGTATGTGTATGCTTCTGTGTGAGATTATGACTGTATAGCTTTGCTTCCACCATTTGTCCTAGGGTTCTATCCATCCGTTTTTTCTTTTTTTTAATAATTATTTTTTTATTTTAATAACTTTATTATATTTTATCTTAATTTATTTTATTTTACTTTATCTTCTTTCTTTCTTTTTTTCCTTCCTTCCCTCCTTCCTCCCTCCCTCCCTCCCTCCCTCCTTTCTTTCTTTCTACTTCTACTAATTCTTTCTTTCTACTTTTTCTCCCTTTTATTCTGAGCCGTGTGGATGAAAGGCTCTTGGTGCTGCAGCCAGGAGTCAGTGCTGTGCCTCTGAGGTGGGAAGGCTGAGTTCAGGACATTGGTCCACCAGAGACCTCCTGGCTCCACATAATATCAAACGGTGAAAGCTCTCCCAGAGCTCTCCATCTCAACGCTAAGACCCAGCTCCACTCAACGACCAGCAAGCTACAGTGCTGGACAACCTATGCCAACCATATAGCAAAACAGGAACACAACCCCACCCACTAGCAGAGAGGCTGCCTAAAATCATAATAAGTCCACAGACACCCCAAAACACACCACCAGACGTGGACCTGCCCACTAGAGAGACAAGATCTAGCCTCATACACCACAACACAGCCACTAGTCCCCTCCACCAGGAAGCCTACACAACGCACTGAACCAACCTTAGCCACTGGAGACAGACATCAAAAACAACGGGAGCTACGAACTTGCAGCCTGCAAAAAGGTGAACCCAATCACAGTAAGATAAGCAAAATGAGAAGACAGAAAAACACACAGCAGATGAAGGAGCAGGATAAAAACCCACCAGACCTAACAAATGAAGAGGAAATAGGCAGTCTACCTGAAAAAGAGTTCAGAATAATGATAGTAAAGATGATCCAAAATCTTGGAAATAGAATGGACAAAATGCAAGAAGCAGTTAACAAGGACCTAGAAGAAATAAAGATGAAACAGACAATGATGAACAACACAATAAATGAAATGAAAAATACTCTAGATGGGATCAATAGCAGAATAAATGAGGCAGAAGAACGGATAAGTGACCTGGAAGATAAAATAGTGGAAATAACTACTGCAGAGCAGAATAAAGAAAAAAGAATGAAAAGAACTGAGGACAGTCTCAGAGACCTCTGGGACAACATTAAACGCACCAACATTCGAATTATAGGGGTTCCAGAAGAAGAAGAGAAAAAGAAAGGGACTGAGAAAATATTTGAAGAGATTATAGTTGAAAACTTCCCTAATATGGGAAAGGAAATCGTTAATCAAGTCCAGGAAGCACAGAGAGTCCCATACAGGATAAATTCAAGGAGAAATACGCCAAGACACATATTAATCAAACTGTCAAAAACTAAATACAAAGAAAGCATATTAAAAGCAGCAAGGGAAAAACAACAAATAACACACAAGGGAATCCCCATAAGGTTAACAGCTGATCTCTCAGCAGAAACTCTACAAGCCAGAAGGGAGTGGCAGGACATACTGAAAGTGATGAAGGAGAAAAACCTGCAACCAAGATTACTCTACCCAGCAAGGATCTCATTCAGATTTGATGGAGAAATTAAAACCTTTACAGACAAGCAAAAGCTGAGAGAGTTCAGCACCACCAAACCAGCTTTACAACAAATGCTAAAGGAACTTCTCTAGACAAAAACACAAGAGAAGGAAAAGTCCTATAATAACGAACCCAAAACAATTTAGAAAATGGGAATAGGAACATACATATCGATAATTACCTTAAATGTAAATGGACTAAATGCTCCCACCAAAAGACACAGATTGGCTGAATGGATACAAAAACAAGACCCATATATATGCTGTCTACAAGAGACCCACTTCAGACCTAGAGACACATACAGACTGAAAGTAAGGGGATGGAAAAAGATATTCCATGCAAATGGAAACCAAAAGAAAGCTGGAGTAGCAATTCTCATATCAGACAAAATAGACTTTAAAATAAGGACTATCAGAAGAGACAAAGAAGGACACTACATAATGATTAAGGGATCGATCCAAGAAGAAGATATAACAATTGTAAATATTTATGCACCCAACATAGGAGCACCTCAATACATAAGGCAAAAACTAGCAGCCATAAAAGGGGAAATCGACAGTAACACATTCATAGTAGGGGACTTCAACACCCCACTTTCACCAATGGACAGATCATCCAAAATGAAAATAAATAAGGAAACACAAGCTTTAAATGATACATTAAACAGGATGGACTTAATTGATATTTATAGGACACTCCATCCAAAAACAACAGAATACACATTTTTCTCAAGTGCTCATGGAACATTCTCCAGGATAGATCATATCTTGGGTCACAAATCAAGCCTTGGTAAATTTAAGAAAATTGAAATTGTATCAAGTATCTTTTCCGACCACAACGCCATGAGACTAGATATCAATTATAGGAAAAGAGCTGTAAAAAATACAAACACATGGAGGCTAAACAATACACTACTTAATAACGAAGTGATCACTGAAGAAATCAAAGAGGAAATTAAAAAATACCTAGAAACAAATGACAATGGAGATACAACGACCCAAAACCTATGGGATGCAGCAAAAGCAGTTCTAAGAGGGAAGTTTATAGCAATACAAGCCCACCTTAAGAAGCAGGAAACATCTCGAATAAACAACCTAACCTTGCACCTCAAGCAATTAGAGAAAGAAGAACAAAAAAACCCCAGAGTTAGCAGAAGGAAAGAAATCATAAAAATCAGATCAGAAATAAATGAAAAAGAAATGAAGGAAACAATAGCAAAGATCAATAAAACTAAAAGCTGGTTCTTTGAGAAGATAAACAAAATAGATAAACCATTAGCCAGACTCATCAAGAAAAAAAGGGAGAAGACTCAAATCAATAGAATCAGAAATGAAAAAGGAGAAGTAACAACTGACACTGCAGAAATAAAAAAAATCATGAGGGATTACTACAAGCAACTCTATGCCAATAAAATGGACAATCTGGAAGAAATGGACAAATTCTTAGAAATGCACAAACTGCCAAGACTGAATCAGGAAGAAATAGAAAATATGAACAGACCAATCACAAGCACTGAAATTGAAACTGTGATTAAAAATCTTCCAACAAACAAAAGCCCAGGACCAGATGGCTTCACAGGCGAATTCTATCAAACATTTAGAGAAGAGCTAACACCTATCCTTCTCAAACTCTTCCAAAATATAGCAGAGGGAGGAACACTCCCAAACTCATTCTACGAGGCCACCATCACCTTGATACCAAAACCAGACAAGGATGTCACAAAGAAAGAAAACTACAGGCCAATATCACTGATGAACATAGATGCAAAAATCCTCAACAAAATACTAGCAAACAGAATCCAACAGCACATTAAAAGGATCATACACCATGATCAAGTGGGGTTTATTCCAGGAATGCAAGGATTCTTCAATATACGCAAATCTATCAATGTGATTAACCATATTAACAAATTGAAGGAGAAAAGCCATATGAAAATCTCAATAGATGCAGAGAAAGCTTTCAAAAAAATTCAACACCCATTTATGATAAAAACCCTGCAGAAAGTAGGCATAGAGAGAACTTTCCTCAATATAATAAAGGCGGTATATGACAAACCCACAGCCAACATCATCCTCAGTGATGAAAAACTGAAAGCATTTCCACTAAGATCAGGAAAAAGACAAGGTTGCCCACTCTCACCACTATTATTCAACATAGTTTTGGAAGTTTTAGACACAGCAATCAGAGAAGAAAAGGAAATAAAAGGAATCCAAATCGGAAAAGAAGAAGTAAAGCTTTCACTGTTTGCAGATGACATGATACTATACATAGAGAATCCTAAAGATGCTACCAGAAAACTACTAGAGCTAATCAATGAATTTGGTAAAGTAGCAGGATACAAAATTAATGCACAGAAATCTCTGGCATTCCTATACACGAATGATGAAAAATCTGAAAGTGAAATCAAGAAAACACTCCCATTTACCACTGCAACAAAAAGAATAAAATATCTAGGGATAAACCTACCTAAGGAGACAAAAGACCTGTATGCAAAAAATTATAAGACACTGATGAAGGAAATTAAAGATGATACAAATAGATGGAGAGATATACCATGTTTTTGGATTGGAAGAATCAACACTGTGAAAATGACTCTACTACCCAAAGCAATCTACAGGTTCAATGCAATCCCTATCAAAGTACCACTGGTATTTTTCACAGAGCTAGAACAAGAAATTTCACATTTTGTATGGAAACACAAAAGACCCCGAATAGCCAAAGCAATCTTGAGAACGAAAAACGGAGCTGGAGGAATCAGGCTCCCTGACTTCAGACTATACTACAAAGCTACAGTAATCAAGATAGTATGGTACTGGCACAAAAACAGAAAGATAGATCCATGGAACAGGATAGAAAGCCCAGAGGTAAACCCACGCACATATGGTCACCTTATCTTTGATAAAGGAGGCAAGAATGTACAATGGAGAAAGGACAGCCTCTTCAATAAGTGGCGCTGGCAAAACTGGACAGGAACATGTAAAATATGAGATTAGATCACTCCCTAACACCATACACAAAAATAAGCTCAAAATGGATTAAAGACCTAAATATAAGGCCAGAAACTATCAAACTCTTAGAGGAAAACATAGGCAGAACGCTCTATTACATAAATCACAGGAAGATCCTTTCTGATCCACCTCCGAGAGAAATGGAAATAAAAACAAAAATAAACAAATGGGACCTAATGAAACTTCAAAGCTTTTGCACAGCAAAGGAAACCATAAACAAGACCAAAAGACAACCCTCAGAATGGGAGAAAATATTTGCAAATGAAGCAACTGACAAAGGATTAATCTCCAAAATTTATAAGCAGCTCATGCAGCTCAATAACAAAAAAACAAACAACCCAATCCAAAAGTGGGCAGAAGACCTAAATAGACATTTCTCCAAGGAAGATATACAGACTGCCAACAAACACATGAAAGAATGCTCAACTTCATTAATCATTAGAGAAATGAGATATCATTAATGAGATATCATTAATCATTAGAGAAATGAGATATCATCTCATTTCTCATACAATGAGATATCATCTCACACCAGTCAGAATGGCCATCATCAAAAAATCTAGAAACAATAAATGCTGAAGAGGGTGTGGAGAAAAGGGAACCCTCTTGCACTGTTGGTGCAAATGTAAATTGATACAGCCACTGTGGAGAACAGTATGGAGGTTCCTTAAAAAACTACAAATAGAACTACCATATGACCCAGCAATCCCACTACTGGGAATATACCCTGAGAAAATCATAATTCAAAAAGAGTCATGTACCAAAATGTTCATTGCAGCTCCATTTACAATAGCCCGGAGATGGAAACAACCTAAGTGTCCATCATTGGATGAATGGATAAAGAAGATGTGGCACATATATACAATGGAATATTACTCAGCCATAAAAAGAAACGAAATTGAGCTATTTGTAATGAGGTGGATAGACCTAGAGTCTGTCATACAGAATGAAGTAAGTCAGAAAGAGAAAGACAAATACCGTATGCTAACACATATATATGGAATTTAAGAAAAAAAAATGTCATGAAGAACCTAGGGGTAATACAGGAATAAAGACACAGACCTACTAGAGAATGGACTTGAGGATATGGGGAGGGGGAAGGGTAAGCTGTGACAAAGCGAGAGAGAGGCATGGACATATATACACTACCAAATGTAAGGTAGATAGCTAGTGGGAAGCAGCCGTGTAGCACAGGGAGATCAGTTCGGTGCTTTGTGACCACCTGGAGGGGTGGGATAGTGAGGGTGGGAGGGAGGGAGACATAAGAGGGAAGAGATATGAGAACATATGTATATGTATAACTGATTCACTTTGTTATAAAGCAGAAACTAACACACCATTGTAAAGCAATTATACTCCAATAAAGATGTAAACAAACAAACAAAAAAAATTATGAGTTGAGGCAGGAGGAGGAATAAATTAGGAGTATGGAATTAACAGCTATACACTACTTATATAAAATAGATAAACCACAAAGACTTACTGTATAGCACAGGGAACTATATTCAATATCTTGTAATAACCTATAATTGAAAAGAACCTGAAAAATAATATATATATATATATATATATATATATAACTTAATTACTTTGCTATATACCTGAAACTAACACAATATAGTAAATAACTATACTTCGAGAAAAAAAGTGATATTTTCTTATTGTGGGATAATGGATGGCTTTTCCCTTTCTTAATAACACACCAGACAACACATGCCAGGTACTATGCTAAGCACCTTATATATATTATTCTAGCCTCTCAACAATCCTGTGAAGTAGGCACGGTGATCATCCCCATTTCACAATTGAGAAAAGAGGAACACAGAGAGGTTAGGTGACTTGCCCAAGATTATTAGTAATTGGTGCAGCCAGTAAGTGTCAGAGCTGGCATTTGGCTCCAACACCTATGCTTAGTCACTATGGTGTGGTTTCCGATATTGCTATGATGCTCGTACAATTTAAAAGAAGAGATGAACATTTTGCAGGTAAGAAGTCTTCGTGCTCAAATGGGGGTCATCCTTTTTTTTCTTTTTGTTTTGAAATATTTTCTCTTCACTACTGAGCAAAATTCTCAAAATCAGCACGGGTAAGTAGCTGCTAGTGTGCCAGCAGTAGGTCAAAATTTTTAAAGCATATATTTCACACAACCCCTGTTATAAAATTACAAGACCAAGGTCACACACCTGCTACTAGCAAACAGAGGTGTGTTTCTAGAAGGACATCAAGAAGTGCCATTTGTAGATCAAGGGTTAATCCTGAGAACCTCCAGTGACCTATGTAAGAAGCATGTTAATCAGTCTTCATTTCCAGATAGGAAAAGATTCCAGTGAAGAAATATTAAGACATTTATCCAAGTTTACCCAGATAAACTGATTAGATGATCAGGCAATAGGAGATCCGATCTGTTGTCCAAGATACCGGAGTTTAAACCTTGAGGCTAATATTTTACTAGCTCTTGTGACCTTGGGTAAGTATTTAATTCCACAGTTCCCTCATCTGTAAAACGAGGATAATAATATTTCCAAACTCACACCACTGTTGTGAGGACTAAAGTGCATGTAAAACAGCACAGTGGCTGACACACACAGCCAACACTCAATGTATACAAGCTGCTGTCATTGTTATCATTTTCATTCTTTTTAACAACCCTCGATAGAATTGTTATTGGGTTTAGCTTCCTGGGTCACATTAATACTCCAGATACGAAAAGTAAGATTCTGTTACAAATACCATTAAATCCTATCACAAACTTAAGAAGATGCAGAATTATGACTTGGTAAGTACAACCCCCCTGATTTTCAGATTCACAGATATAAGGGATACGTGCTTCTCCCCACTACCCCACACCTGATCTCTCACTGACTGGAGGGACTCTGTTTTTCTGGGTACTCTTTAGGGAAGAAGGAATGTTTTTGTAGTCTGTTATGACACTTGGAGATGCACAAGCAAGGCTTAGAGCTCGTCAGCTTCAGAAGCTACCTTTTTTCCAAAGATTCTTTCCTTGGCACCAAAGAGGGTGCCAAAAAAAAAAAAAAAAAAATGATGTCTCAGTGTTTGAGAAAATGTGTGCTCCTTTGTCACCTGAGGGGAGTCAGGCTGAACAGGTACCCTTTCTGCAACTTACTGAACCAAAATGCTTTGTATCTGTGGAATATGCTACAATGTAAATTTGGGACAAAGGGGAATTTTTTTAATGTATTAAATCTATAGCTTCCTCCATGGAGAAAGAGATCAGATTTGCAGTTACCAGGAGGCGGGGGAGAGGGTGGGAACTGGATGGTAGTCAAAAGGTATAAACTTCCAGTTATAAGACAAATAACTACTAGGGATGTGATGTACAATGTGATAAGTATAATTAACACTGCTGTATGTTATATATGAAAGTTATTAAGAGAATAAATCCTAATTTTTTAAATATTTATTTATTTATTTATTGGCTGTGTTGGGTCTCCGTTGCTGCGTGTGGGCTTTCTGTAGTTGCAGTCAGTGGGGGCTACTCTTAGTTGTGGTACGCGGGCTTCTCATTGTCGTGGCTTCTCTTGTTGCAGAGCATGGAGGCATGCTCTGCATGCTGTAGGCATGCAGGCTTCAGTAGTTGCAGCACACAGGCTCACTAGATGTGGCTCGCTGGCTCTAGAGCACAGACTCAGTAGTTGTGGCACACGGGCTTAGTTGTTCCGCGGCATGTGGGATCTTCCTGGTCCAGAGCTCGAACCCGTGTCCGCTGCATTGGCAGGTGGATTCTTAACCACTGCGCCACCAGGGAAGCCCTTAAATCCTAAAATTTTTTATCACACACAATTATTTTTCTATTCCTTTAGCTTTGTATCTATCTGAGATGATGGATGTTCACTAAACTTACTGTGATAATCACTTCGTGGTGTATGTAAATCAAATCTTTATGCTGTACACCTAAAACTTATACAGTGCTATATGTCAATTCTATCGCAATAAAACTGAAAGAAAAAATCTATAGCTTCCTCTACTCTTTTCAACTTAATTTAAGGTGTTTAAACAAACCATCTTTATAATAATAACATATTAACAATATATAGATCATTTGTTTAAACTACCTTAAATTATATATGGAATACATGTGTACACAGAGAGTAAATAGAGAGTATAAATTTAATAACCACGAGGAATATTATAACTGTGGTGTTTAAGCATAAAAGGTGGTTGTGAGTTTCCTGGGGCCAAGCAAAATGGGAAACATAAGTTCTGTGCCTCTTGGGGTAATGACTACTGGTAACTAGGTGCCTACCATTTCCTGGGTACTCAATTGTCTTTTACGTTTTTTGTTTCGATTATATTACACTACTCTTTAAAATAGCTATTATCCCCACTTAACATATGAGGAAACTGAGTCTCAGAACCACTAATTGGCCTAAATTTATACAACCAGACAATAGTAGAACCAAGATTCAAAATCAAGAGCTGTCTAAATATTAAACACATTTTTTCTACCTCTCCTATTAGAAAAAAAGACAAACCAATTTCATAACCGTTTTCCTCACTGTAAATTACAAGCAAAACTTCTCCCATGTGACGTCATAAATATAGGTGACTTCTATCCATGTTTGGGGAGGAAGAGAGAGGGAGAGAGAAGGAGAGAGATTGAGAACGTGTTTTTCCCCTCAGCCAAGACTTCGTAAGTATGAACTGGATATCAAAAGAAAATTCTATATGCTTTCAAGCTGCCATGTGGAAAGAAAAGTTCCTCTCTCCACACACTATATGGTGATTGGATTTGGACGCCTGAACCATTCAACTTGACCACTTCTCCTACAGGCAAAACAAGACACCTCCAAGTCCCAGAAAGCTGGGCGCAGAGCTAAGGAGCACAGGAGGGTCTCAGGTCCCCCAGGAGGGAGGCATCATTCCCTAGGCACCTATGCTTAGGGAATCTGGGGACAAACTGACGCAGTGTGCCACTCTGTGACTGGGAGAAGACCTGCAATTTCCTGAACAGCTGCCAACAGTGGAAGGAAGCTGTAACTCAGGGCTCCAGGCTCCAGGGGGCGCCATGTACAATGTACCTGGAGATGTGGGCTGGGGAGGTCCTTCGTCAGGGCTCCCAGAGTCCTTATTGGAAACGCTATAGAACCAACATGAAAAGTCACGAACTTGGAGTCAGCGAACCTGCTTATGTCACTAACTACCCAAGTGACCTTGAGCAAGCCACCTAATTCATCTGGGCCTCATCTGCAAATAAAAAAGGTCGACAGGTGATCTACAGGGGCCCCTCCAGCTCTAACTACGTGTATCTACCACAGGAGAAATTGCCTTCCCTCTGACCTTGTAACCGGCCTTCTGGTTTCCATCCCTTTTATACACTTACCACCAAAATTCTCTTATGAAATACAGCTGTGCTCTTATAACATCTGTAATAGAGCATACAAAACCATCCACAAGGGGGCCCTCTGCCTACTGTCCTTTGCCTACTGCCATGTTCATTCATTCACTCATGTTTTCAATCGTTCTCTCAAGAAATATTTATTATGTATCCTCCACTGTGTCCCCGTGTCCACATTATCACAGGCATATGCTGTTCCCTTAACACACCAAGCTTTTTTGTGCCTCTGCACTTTTGTTTATACTGTTCCCTTTGCTAGGAATGCCCTTCCCTCATTTTCCTCTAGAGCAACTCTTATTTAATCCAGTGCAAAAGTCATCTCCTTTCTGAAATTTCCTGGTGAGCTGTCATCCGCTGCGTCTTCTTTAAATCTCAGACCTTGATCATGGCACTTAGCACATCGTTTTGAAATTACATGTGACCACATGTAACAAGATAATATCTTGATACATTCAGAGGCATGATTTTTTCCTCTGCAATGTCTTTCACCTCTATACTTCTCTCGCCACTCAGATTGAGGCTTTTCGTGTGTACTACCTTCAGGGTAAAGCTATTACTGCCAAAATGAACAGGGAAAGGAAGATTCATTGCACAGATTTCTGCACCAGTATGGACTTATGGGATTCACAGCAAACTTACAAAGCTGATAACTATGAGAGAAAATGGTTTTTAGATTCCAAGAGGCTGAGCATTTTAAGTACAAACGTCAATGTTTATACCATAAGTGAAAGACTCTGAAGCAAAGAGAAGAGCCCACTTAACCAGCTCCTCCATCCCCACCCTCACCTACAGACTAGGTAAAAGTTGCCCCCACTAAAGAGTTAAAAATGGGTGCCAGGCTCCTGCCCGCTGCCCATCATCAAGCCAAGTTGCAGGTGGGAGTGAGAAGTGATGCCCCATCCCCTCTCCGGAACTGAAAGGCAGCAGAACACAGATGTGCCTTGAGCTGGTAGTGTAGCAGTGAAGGAGAAAATGTGGTGCATCTGGGCGAGAGAGGGACCAGTGAGCCTCTGAGTGGTAGGGAGACCAAAATCTGGAAGCCCCTGTGTCCTCAAGAAGCACAAGAGCTTCATGAAAGACCACTAGTGATTCCAGATGCAGAGTGACTGCCATGGCCCTAGTGACCAGGGGGTCTGCAGGCGGCCGCTACCAAGACCGTGGCCTCCGCCATGTGCATTTGTTACTTTTCTTCGTGTCTCCAGTAGCTACCACAGTGGCCAATAGATGTTCACGTTGTAAAATAATATAGCCAGGAAGACAGAGCAGTAAAGAGTCGTAGGGAACACGAGCCCTCCTAACCCCCAAGAACCATTAATAATAGAGGAACTCTCGAAGGCATGGAAACAGAGAGGAGATTGCTGGTTGCCAGGGGCAGGGTGTGGGGGAATGGGGAGATGTTGGATGAAAGGGACACACTTTCATTTATAAGATTAATAAGCTCTGGGGATCTAACATACAGCCTGGTGACTGTAATTAACAATACTGTATTGTATTCTTGAAATTTGCTAAAAGGGTACATCTTGAACGTTCTTATCACACACACACGAAAAGGAATTATGTGAAGGCATGGAGGTGTTAAGGAACCTTATTGTGGTAACCATTTCACCACATATACATGCATCAAATCATTACACTGTTATCACTTAAATTTACACCATGTTATTTATCAATTGTGTCTCAAGAAAGCTGGGGGGAGGGAAAAGCTAATATCACCAAGATCACACACAAATAATAATAATAATAATTCTGACACTAGCACTCGGATGAAATACAAAAAAACAGATGACAGGTGTATAGAATTTCATAGTCTTCAGGTCCACAAGGTTCGTGAGTACAAGCTGAGACTGGAAACAAACAACTAAAGTATTTTTCAATCATCAATACTTTATTATATTAGTACTTGATATATTAATTTTTCTCCTACAATTTCATATAATCAATATAACATAAATACATGAACAGTTTCCCTAGAGGTATAAATATCAGGCCAACCTCATCTATATTTAGCAAATGCTTAATAAACAGGTGCTGGATCCTTATCTCCATTCTTCCCGCCCACCCCATCCTGCACAGACCCTCCCACACACTCTTACATTGTGCTTATTTTATTTGTTGCCTTTTGTGGAGCAGAAGCCCATTTTACCAACAGGGCCCCCATCCAATGACTGCATGGCTGGGAGGTGGTCATGATGGCACATAAGCAGAGTAGGTGAGGGTCCTGCATTCTTCTCCATCTATTTGCAGGGGGGTGGGACATTGGAATATCTCAGGGCCGTATAAAGATTCTGAAGCCCCAGAAAGTTACTCTATCTAATACAGAGCTTTGAGAGTCCCATGCAGATCTTATGAAGAGACCTGGCAAGTAGAGAGAATTGGGAACCACACAGGACTCATGGCAAAGTGCTGGGTAAAGAGGGGCGTTTCTACAGCTTCTTCAGCTGAGCTGATCTGCCGCCCTCCAGCCACGCACGTAGCGGACGATGGGGGTGACACAGGTGCAACCAACAGTCACCCGCACCTTCTCCAGCCGGAAGGAGCGAGAGCAACCCTGGGACTCCCTCCGGAGGACCAGGAACTCTTGCTGGATGGGGACGGAGTTCATGGAGCTGTCTTCCTTCCCCTCGGCGTTGATGCAGCCCGTGTGCCTGCACCGGGCCTCTGCGATCTCGGAGGGGAATCGGTGGGGGTCCCAGGTGACGCTGCAGGAGGAGCAGGGAGAAGCCGATGGTGAGACCGGGGGTGGGAGGTGGGGAAAGATGCACAGAGGATGGGGGCCCCGCGGCACTGGGCGCCCACTTGCAGGGAGGCGGTGCCGGGCAACTCAGGGCGGCAGCGCAGGCGCGGAGCAGACAACCTGGACTCAGACGCAGGCCCGTGGCGGGTGCTTAACTCCTTAGGCCTCAGTTCCCTCAACTTTAAAATGGGGGTTCGCAAATTCGTCTCCAGTGGGATTGTTACCAACACTCGGTGATACAAATGCGTATGAAATGTCACACCGTAAACATTGGCATTCCATACCTGTTAGATCTTTTAGTTCATTTCCCTTTTCATTTTTATTATTATAATCATCATTCGTCCTTTGGTTAGAGACTGAACATCACTAGGAGGTCCCCCAGTACACAGTCTACAAAGCCTGCTGCTTGGGAAAGAAAACCAAAGCCCTGGGGGGTTGGTGAATCCAATGCCTTCTTTCAATTTCTCCCTGAATAGCCCCCTTGCCAGGGGGAATAAAGGCAGCAAAGCCAATCCAGCCAGCTGGCAAGCGTACACTCTGGCTTCCCAAGGCAAGCAGTGCGGGCAGCCCCGGAAGCACTTCTAATGGCCCTCGGACTCTGTTTTCATAGTTATATTTAGAGCATATAAATGAGCGCTTGCTATTCCGAGAACCTCCATGTGAGACAAAATCCCAAGTCTGTACCCTGAAAATCCTCACCTAGCACCCCCTTCCCAAACTGGCCTTTCTCCTCCACTCTGGCCTCCTCCACACTCCTTGAAGACTGAAATCCAATCTGAGTGGCTCTCTCTGAAGTGACTTTTCTGGTTCCCACTTATCTCCATGCAGAGACCATTATGTGGGCTGCTTTAAAGAGTCCTCTCTTCCAGCACAGAAAGTTTGTAAATTCCAAATCCAGGGCTGCGTGAAGCAGAAAAGGGCAAAGCGTCGATGAGAGTTTGGAAGCAAAATAGACCTTCGACCACAAAGGAGGACTTAGCCCAAAATAGCAAGAAAATGTGAGCACCCAGGGAAAGTGGAATTTCCGTTTTTCAGAGTGAATGTAAGGACTATTATTTTTTCTATATTTTTGAAATTTTCTACTTATGGTTAGAATAAATTAACATGTTTTTCAAAAGAACGTGGAGGTCAGTCTCCTTGGCACATACTTGTAATCCCAGGGGGAGCTGGAGCGGTTCTGGAAGCCGTGTGAGAGGGGAATGCCCTGATTCTGCCTGAGGATGCGGATGTCAACCCTCACAGTGTGGTCCTCCGGAGGGGGGCAGAGGGCAGGATCCCCAGCTTTGGGGGTTTTCCGACCTGCCACCTCCCCCAGGAGGGTCAGCCCCAATGTCAACAGCAGCAGGGACTTGACCTGGAAATAGATGAGAATGGAACTGGTTAGGGACTCTGGTGTCACTTGCTGACAAGAGACAGGTCATGCTTCAGCTGAACTCAGCAGCCCTGGGATGGGATCAGGGCTCCTCTCTGAACCTCAGATCCTCACCTGGCAACAGGAACAGTCATACATGAAGATACCAGGGTACCAACCTGAGAACTAAACTCATTAGCCTGGTGACTGAGCCCTCCACAGTCCGAGAGCTCCTGAACAGGGAGAAAGAGAGATGTCAGGATCTGGGACTGGGTTTAAATCCTGACCTGGTCTCCTCACTGAGCCTCTGCTTTCTCTTCTTTCCAGCCAGAGCATAACACTTGCATCATAATAATATTCCCAAGATTAAATAAAACGTTCTTTGTAAAGCACCTACAATAAAAATAGGGGCTTAAGAAATGATAACTCTTGGGCTTCCCTGGTGGCACAGTGGTTGAGAGTCCGCCTGCTGATGCAGGGGACGCGGGTTCGTGCCCTGGTCTGGGAAGATCCCACATGCCGTGGAGCGGCTGGGCCCGCGAGCAAAAAAAAAAAAAAGCTACTTTAAGAAATGATAACTCTTGCTTTTAATTTCCAACCTCACATCCATGAATCCTCCACAAAACTCTTCATCCCAGCCATCCCTCCACCTGGAATACATTGCCCCACCCCTGTCCATCCAAATCCTCCCCTTCCGTCAGGGCCCCACTAGGACTCGGTCTCCTCCAGGAACTGTCCTGAAAGTAGTTCATTCATAAAGCTTTTACCATCCAGCACTCAAGCAGCCCTTCTTTATTGTCTGGACATGCAGTATTTGTGTTCATACAGATCTACACCTATTAGATGGTAAGTTCCTGTAGAACATGTCATAGAACAGGTGTTCCAAAATACTTTCTGGATGAATGAAAGAGCAGGTGAGTGAATGCATGAACAAAACAATCCATTTAAGTTAACAACATAGTTAAGCTCAACGCATTAAGAAAAACACCATGCAAAACCAACTATAGCAGAGTTCCAATGACTCATGCTGACTGAAGGAAGCAGAGGCACTAAGGATGCACAAGACAGAAATGGAAACGACTTCTCTTCAGCTCCAGAAAATATATTTTTTATACTTACATTGAAATACCCGTTTATCTGGTATTACAGGAGTGCACAAAGAAAGCGTTCAGTGAAGACCTAACTAAAATAAAGGAAGAGCCAAAAATCTCTCCAACTTCCCTTTCTCACGACCTGCTTTGCTCACCCCACGGTGACCACGACCCTCACTGGGGATGGACAAGCCTCATCACCAATACTCAACAGAATGCAGACCCAGGGCTGAAAGTGAGTTACTTTCATCCTCAGGGCTCAGTGTCGTTCAGGCTCACACCTTCCATGAGTTAGGGTTGGGAAGGTGCTTAGACATGTTGGTTTAAAAGACCTTCTTTTTATCTTTTGCAGGTGCTGGAGGCAAGAAATGATAAAAGTAAACAAAAAGGTCATGGTGTCAAGTGCTGTACTAATGTAGCTGATACTAAAAAGAAGCTGAAAGCAAGATTGACCCAGATAAGCCTGAAAGAGGCTGATTTGCCTCCAGATAATCAGCAGGTGTCTACTTTTGTCTCTTGCAATCATTCATTCATTCAACAACTCTT
>NW_006778796.1:4372439-4407099 GCF_000442215.2 Lipotes vexillifer
GGAGTCAAAAGTCCTGGGTCCATAACTCAGTTCCAGGACTCTTACTAGCTGTAACTCAGTTTCCTCCACCAGCAAATGTGGAGATTAAATGATAGGATCCATATATAGCATGACGAGCAGGGCTGGGACGTGGAGACTATACAGTGTAGGCACTACTGTTAAGTCTACATTGTCCTAATGATACACAGTGGACAGGAAAGATGTGGAATTTGCCCTCATGTAACTTCTGTCTAGACAAAGCACTGTGACATTTTAAAAAGTAAAAGGATGCCTGCCTGCTTAGACAAGACGGTCCTTAGCTTCCCAACATGCTCAGCTCAACCTTTGACTTACTGCACTGTGAACTCCCGTAAAGAGAACATCTGAACACTTGTCTCCTGAACTCACCTGTGATTCGTGCTCACCCCATGTAGGAACATGCTCCAGAACCCGGGCAGCTCCTAGCCCATAAGAGTTTGCCTTATCACCATATTGAGGATGTCCTGTGTGCCTGCACCTCCAATTTCTAATCCTATTCTAATGTCCTTTGCCCTGTCATGTTTCTTGCTGACAGTACAACAGATTTCTTCAAAGAAACCAAAAATAGACGTGGCTTTAGAACACAAAACTATCCAACAAATTTGGTTAAACACAATGGCTTTAAATTCAGAAATCTTGCTTCTGAACCATTCAAGGAAAAGAATATTACTTGGAGCCAGTAAACCTAGATTCATGCCCTCATTCTTGGGCATACAGTATCCAGTGATGTTAAATCACTTAAATTCATTGAGCTGTTGTTCATCTGTACAGTGGGGAAAGTCGTCCCAATCCACTTCCCAGGATTGGTGCAAGACTCAGAGGTAAAAATAATGACATCATTAATATTAATATTTAACGTTCTAATTCGAAAAGATACATGCACCCCAATGTTCATATCGGCACTGTTTACAGTAGCTGAGACATAGAAGCAACCTAAATGTCCATGGGCAGATGAATGGATAAAGAAGATGAGGGGTGTGTGTGTGTGTGTGTGTGTGTGTGTGTGTGTGTGTGTGTGTGGAATACTACTAAGCCATAAAAAAGAATGAAATAATGCTATTTGCAGTAAAATGGATGGACCTAGAGATTATCATACTAAGTGAAGTAAAGCAGAAAGAGAAAGACAAATACTGTATGATGTCATTTATATGTGGAATCTAAAATATGATACAAACGGACATATTTACAGAACAGAAACAGACTCACTGACATAGAGAACTTATGGTTACCAAAGGGGAAAGGGGGTGGGGGAGGGATAAATTAGGAGTTTTGGATTAACATATAGACACAACTATGTATAAAATAGATAATCAACAAGGACCTACTGTATAGCACAGGGAACTATATTCAATATCCTGTAATAAACCATAATGGAAATTATGGTTTATTTATTCACTTATATATAACTGAATCACTTGCCATATACCAATGTTGCTAATAAAACATTGTAAATCAACTCTACTTCAATTAAAAAAAAATTTATTGAATGCTTTCTCTATCCTTATTGGTTGTTATATTAAAATGGCCAAGTTAACCAAAAGCCATGCCTGCATATATCTGCTATTTCAGAGAATAGGTTTAGTCATTCTCAATGATATCAATTAATCCTTCCATGAGGGAGATACCATTATTATTCCTCTATACAGATAAGAGGAATAACAATGCACAGAGAGGTTAAGTAACTTACTCCAAATCCCACATTTAGTAAGTGGTGAGGCCAGGTTTGTCTGACTCCAAAGCCCATGCCCCCTAACTACTGCACTTGGCTGCATTTCTTACCATCTCTAAAACAATATAAGAATATAACATAGTATTATCATCACCATATGCCATGACCTTTTATGAAATCCAATCTCTTTTAAGTTGCATGGCTTGTAAAAAGAGAGAAGAAAAGGAGTATTTAAACCAATAATATGGTGAGTGATTTCCCAAGCCCTGCTTTCATGCTGCTGTATTTTAAATTCTTCGAAGGTCTTACCTGACGAATGCCAGGTGAGATTCTAGACCCAGGGCATGTAGATTTCTATCACATTAACATCTGCCTCTCCTCCAGGAGGAAGGAGACAATGCAAAAATGATCAGTGCTCAGAGATGTGTCAAATGTCTCTCCCATAGGAGCTGTCCAAGTGCATCACCAGGTGGTTTCACTCCCTGCATCCAGGGCACTCCTTGTCATCTGCTCATCTTGGGGGAATCATTACCCCTATTGGGGCCCCAGCTTCCTTGGATAAAATAAACATGTACAGATCCTAAAAGGCTGGCTAAGCTCCCCCATGAGATGAGGGCCAACTTAACTCTACAATGGTACAACTTAACTCTACAATGGTACAACTTAACTCTACAACTCTACAATGGCCACAAGAGAGACCATGTCCAGTTTGTGATGTCAAGAACTTCAAAAGCTAACACCAACTATGCCAGAGCCATTGGTGAAGAGCTATGGTTTTACACCCCATTATAATTTCTGGTTATTTTTTCTTTTTCTCCACCAGACAAGCGTTAAAGTCAGCTCTGTTTTTTAAAGAAATGACCCCCCAAAAGACCCCAATCTAGCATCATTCCTTATAAATCTGCTTTCCTAAAATCCTAGGGATGACCAACACAAGAATGATCCTGAGTACTCACCACGGCCATGTCACGCAGGAATGTCATTGTCACTTTGCTCTGGTCACCTGTTTCGTGCAGGAAGCTCTTTCTGTGCTGCGTTGCCTTCTGTGTGCCCGTGTGGTGTCAGCGAGAGCACTGTTGGTTTTATAGCAATCTCTGTCCTTGTTTCAGTTGACCTGCTTACTGTCTAACTTGTGGTTGCCCCAGAGTTACTGACGAATGTAGTGTTTTTTTTTTTTCCTATTCCACTTCCTGAAGGGGAATCGAAGGGGGACTCTAAAAAGGGATGATGAAAAAAGAATCAAATCTTTCTCTTCTTCTGCCCCACTCCCACCCCCATTGTCCTCACACTACAGCAAATTTTCTTATATACTACAGAGATGAACCAAGTGACAAACTGCTGTCATGATCCTTCATGTTCTTCCACAAAATGGCTAAGAACTCTAGTAACGCACCTTACGTTCTACTTTCCAGTCATGCAATGTAAACTGAGATTTAAGTGGATAAGTCATCCTCCGAGGAGGCTCGGTATTAAACAGAGGACTATCTTTAGCTCCGCTTTATGAATGGAAAAAACAAAACCAGAGAAATGAATGGCATCAGTGAGAGATTCAGAAATTATATCCCAGGCAGTTAGTTTCATGGTCTCCCTGAACTAATTCTGTTTTAACCCCATGGTTAGACTCCTACCAGTGTTTGATAGATTGATAATCATTACTTATACAACATATAAACAACTATTATCTTGGCTGTGTCTGACTGAAGATGGTTTGACTTTTTAAACTAAATGCATTAGCAAGTAGAACCTCTAAATGCTCTGATGTGCAATTTTAAATGACTTGCAAAAAAGTTAATTTATCTTAGTTCAGTTCAGGTCAACATTTATTAAGCACTTGCTGTATGCTGGGCATTATAGCCTAGGGATACACAGACATTTCTGAAATAACAATAACTTACTCTTTTTAATGCCCATTACGATCAGGTAAAATTACACATGCTCTGTTAATAAGGCAGGGCACATTCTAGCAGGGTAAGGTTACTCTCCTCGATCACGTGTTTGAACAAGTTTGCCCCATTTTCTTTAAATGTAGGAAGTAAAGAGGAAACAGCTCTTGGGTTCACGAAGCCCCTCCAGGATTGATCAAAATTCTTCTGTGATCACGAGTCTTTCACCCATGTTTCTCCTCCCAATGCCTGTGTGTTCTTCTCTACACCTCTCCTCTGGGACAATCAGAAATGTAACCCCCCTAAGAAGACCTTCTTGAATCACCGTTCCCTCCCTCATTACTCTGTGCTCATCTTTAGTCTACCTCACACTTGCTTATATGTTTTAGGATGGTCCTCTGGGGTCTTCAAGGACTTGGGGTAACTTCAGTTCCCCCCAGTAATCTCTGCCAGCATCCTTCTCTAAATATATATCCCCAAGTATACAATCTAAATTAAGACAGTGTATATATACAATGGAATATTACTCAGCCAAATACAAAGAATGAAATAATGCCATTTGCAGCAATATGGATAGACCTGGAGATTGTCATACTGAGTGAAGTAAGTCAGAGAGAGAAAAACAAATATATGATATCACTTATATGTGGAATCTAAAAAAAAAAAAAAGTGGTACAAATGAACTTATTTACAAAACAGAAATAGAGTCACAGATGTAGAAAACAAACTTATGGTTACCAAGGGGGAAGGGAAGGAGAGATAAATTGGGAGATTGGGACTGATGTATATACACTACTATATATAAAATAGATAAGTGGTAAGAACCTACTGCATACTCAATACTCTGTAATGGCCTATACGGGAATAGAATCTAAAAAAGAGTGGATATATGTATATGTAAAACTGTTTCACTTTGCCGTACAGAAGAAAATGACACAACATTATAAATCAACTAAACCCCAATAAAAATTAATTTTAAAATTAATTAATTAAGACAGTATATTTTCTATGCATACACCAATTCAAGACAAGTCCCCTAGGCAACCCCTTCAGGGGGTTTCCCGGAGCCCATCTTATAGAGAATTTTCAAGGCCTCTCTGGATACATTCTTCCATATACTCGGTGAAGCTGACACCGTGAAATCAAGAGTCATGTTTTCAGATTTGCTTGTATCACACAAGCTATCAAAGCAATATGTGCAATAGACCCTTAAAAGCATATTAAGTTGAGTGGGCTGAATCACTCACTTTCTGCAGCAGTCTCTTCTCCATGCAGAGCCATACCTCAATGCAGAGAAGACCACAGCAGCTCTCCTGAAAGAAGAAACAAGGAAATCACCTTGAATTAAGAATGCCTGATTCAATACAGAAGGATTTGCTGGTTGCAGAGAAAATTAAATAATTTTTTTTTATGTAAGAAGGAAGAAACATTGAATTTTTATGTGCCCAATGGTCACAAAGTTTTCCCCCATCATGGTAAAACTAACTAACTTATCAGGATGTCAAACTAGTAATCAACCATCACCAAGTTTGAATTCCATCAGTAGATCCAGATCATTGTTTCATTTAACAATGATAAACCCTTCTTATTTGGGGACCCAAATAAGTAATGAATATATAATGAACACACAGCTGATTATGGTGGAAGCCCTTCACTAACTGGCCCTGTACCACTTGTGGCCCAAGCTGCTTCTGGCTTTAAGAGTTTCAATAATCCAAGTGGAGCTATCATTCAACACACCAACAGCTACAGCACTCTACACACAATTCCAAGGGCCCACAGAAAAAGACAGCAGGAAGCTCTGTAGTGGTGTGAATGAGTTACACACAGCCTCCATGTCGTAAAATATTACAGCTGTTCAAACATTCAATTTAGCAAGATTTTTGTATGCCCTCCCATGCTCTGGAAGCCGTGCTGCATTATAGGTAATAGACTGTACTAGTAGAGTCTCTACCTTAATGAGTTTAAAATATAGTTATGGAACGTAAGCAAACACACGTATATTAACCAATAAGATAATGACATGGGATTGTTGGGGATATTGATAGCTAAATGAACACATTTAGTTTTACAAATCCAACCCTCAAGAGGTTTCATCTTCACTCAAGAAAAGGGAGTCTAAACATTTGCAAATATTTAATTTAATGAGGACATACATTCGTAATTAATCTTTTTACACCGTAGTTTGAATTAATGTATTTTATATTATTTTGCAGTAAAACATAATTCAGATTTCTATAGGCCTTAAAACCACAGACAGTGCTTCCTATTTGAATTGTCTTCTGTAACAGATTTCACTAAAATCGGACCAACTTGAGAGAAAGAAGGAAAGAAAGAAAGAAAGGAAGGAAGGAAGGAAGGAAGGAAGGAAGAAAGAAAGAAAAGGGAGTCTAATCAAGAAATGCTGGCACAACCTAGCAGTATACATGTGGATACAGAAATCGACGTCTAGAAGTGAGGGGCTTCCACAGCAAAAGGCTGAAATGGTGGCATTGTCCATGGTGGTCAGGTGGTAGGCTGTGATGACAATGAAATTGGAAGCTAGATAAATGATGACCAATGTTATGAATGGCAAAACATTTGGTAAAATTATTGCCTGCAGTAACTTGAGAGGCAGATATTGTACCTAGAGGTCCAATAAGAGCTCTAAAGGAGGACACTGGGAACAGAATGCCAGCTATGTGTGTTGGAGGTTATTGTCTGCATTTGGTGAGGTAACACAGGAAAGACATGAGCTCAGGAAAGAGTAGGCAGGTTTGCAAACAAAGATGAAAGAGAATGAAGAGAGTCCAGAAATTCAGAGCCTTGCTAGGTTGGGGAAAAAAAACAACTATTGCTATCCCCCCAAAGCAAAAGATACGATTGAAAAAGCCTCTGAGGTACAAGTGCCCAGTAAAACCTTTCAACCAAATATATTTCCTACAAGCGGGAATCAAAATGAAGCATCTGGAAATCCCTTTACGTAGGTAAGAGGACTCAGAAAAAAACAGTGTAAAGGTAGAGTTCTAGTAATCTACCATTGAATCAAGACAGGGAGAGTTATACTTGCCATCACTATTTCAGATGCAGCCAAAGAGCATATTGGGGGGAAAACCTCCCAGCTGGGTGGAGCCAGCAACCACAAAGAGTACTGGGGAGGTGAGCCCTGCTCCTAAAGCAGAATCTGGGTCTGATCAAAGCACATCCCACATGCCCTGGCTAGGGGAGCCCCACAATGTTAGCCAAACAGGATTTCAAGGTTGTAACGGGTCAAACCTACTGCGTGCACCTCTCATTCTTTCTCTCTCTAAATGGAAGTGTTTCATCCTAGTCTAAACTGACTGAGAGAGACCTTAAAATTTTTACAGGATTTTCTGCTTATTCTCACTGTTTATCAGAGCTCTGACTCCTTATTAAAATAGCCAGTTAAACAATGTTATCATATAACAGGTTTAAAGAATATTGATAAAGAATTAAATGCAAAATATAAATTATCACTATCTCATTATCATTATCATTCTTATTATCATTCACTACCTTATTCACCAAACAAAAGCTATTAGTATATAATTTACTTTAACTCCAGTCTTTTTTCTAAATGCAATGAAAACACGCCTTTCTAATTTCCCTGAAGCACTGATTTATTTATGTTAGAGTCAGACCTTCTGAATATGGGTTAAAACATTAGGTCAGAATGGCCTCAAAGCATTATGGCTTTTATTCCCAACCTTCTTGCAGCTCTCCTCGTCATCAAGCACAAAAATTCTTCCTCCTTTTAGGCTATTCAAACTAATTAAATATAAGGTTTATTTGCCTTTTCAGTCCCTAGATCATTTAGAAAGTCCATGTCCCATTCCCTTTCATAACCCTATTTCTCCAACCCCTATTGAAGAAAAAACATGGAGCATCCTTATAACTATAAAGCCACAGACCCTACAAATCCACATAATTCTTTTTTTACCCCCTTTTAATACAAATGACTGCTTCCAGTTTCAGGATTCTTTGCATCCATTACTTCATGTTTACCTATTTGTTTGAGTCAAATATTCAAACCCATTATGTACTTAATAGAACCTCCATAAAATCACACTCCATAGCAACCAATTCTTTTTTTTTAAAGGTCAACATATTTCCACTGTGAAAAGATTTTCAAGAACAAAACAGCTTTACTTTTGGGTTAAAAATCAGAGTTCATTACAATGATTATTTTTCAGATGAAAATGCTGCGCCAGGGTCTCATAGGCCGAGGTTTGTGGGCATAGGAATTATTTGGGGCTTAGACACAGAAGCCTTCTCTCTCTCTCTCTCTCTCCCTCCCATCCTCCCTCCTTCCCTCCCTCCCTCCCTCCCTCTGTGGGTGTGTGGGTGTATGTATCTGTCTATTGTCTAAAAAAAAGTGTAATTCCTGATCTTCTGATGAAAAGGTGAAGAATCTATGAAAGAGTTACAGGGAACAGAAATGAAGGGAGGGGATTGGAGGCAAAAACTGAAAAAGAAAACAAGTATCGGGTTGGGGGAAGACTTAGCAAAGCAGTTTCCCAGAGTGCTGCGTGAGAACCCTGGATGGAATAGGGTTGAGGTCACTGGAGAAAGTTCCAGATCAAAAGCAGAACCCCTCAATTCTGAATCTATTCTATGAACCATGGAGCTGTATGCACTAGAATTTTATCTCCTTATTAACAAAAACACCATTTATTAAATGCCCACTCTGTGCCAGTCGCCATGCTGGGTACTTAACATGGATAAGAAGAAGAAAAATAAAAGTACTATCCATAAAAGAAGAAAATCATCATGACAGTTTCCTCCATCCAGGAGTGCCATGAACTTCATGTTAGACAAAATGGCACTTCTGTTTTGGAGAGAACTTACCTTAGGCCTTTTTGGAAGCGCAAAGATAGAGCCTATCTCTATCCAGGGTAAACACAGAGAGGGAAGTTCTATTCTTCCACGGTGGAAACAGAGAAGGAAATCACTACACATACAAATAACAAGAACTTGAGTTATCACCAGAGAGAAGAGAAATGGAGAGAGATGCCAGTTAGAAACTTCAGTAGCTGACACAGCAAGGGAACTTTAAAGAGTCATGAGCCTAGTATTCAAATTGTTTCCATGTCTACATTGTGCCTTAATTCTCTTCCATTATTACCACATCTAAAATAAAATTCTTTACGTGCAAAACAGTCCTATGATGTCCACACAGCAGCAAAGAGATGTGGAAAGAAAAGGCAGCCTCAGGAGAGGAAGCAGCAGAAATGGGTCAACAAGAATTTGGAATAAGAGAGGGCTTCCCTGATGGCGCAGTGGTTGAGAATCTGCCTGCTAATGCAGGGGACACGGGTTCGAGCCCTGGTCTGGAAGGATCCCACATGCCGCGGAGCAACTAGGCCCGTGAGCCACAACTACTGAGCCTGCGCATCTGGAGCCTGTGCTCCGCAACAAGAGAGGCCGCTATAGTGAGAGGCCCGCGCACCACCATGAAGAGTGGCCCCCACTTGCCACAACTAGAGAAAGCCCTCGCACAGAATCGAAGACCCAACACAGCAAAAATAAATAAATTAATTAATAAACCCCTCCCCCCAACATCTTCTTTAAAAAAAAAAAAAAAAAAAGAATTTGGAATAAGAAAGTAAGAACCAGCCCCACCCCTGCCATCTAGCTTGCTAGAACCTGGGAGCTTGTTAAAAAGGCAGAATCGCAGTTGATGGTTGTTAACCAGACTTATCCTGGTGATCATTTCACTATACAAATATAGAATCATTGTTTTATACCTGAAACTAATATAACATGTCGATTACACGTCAATTTGAAAAAAGAAAAAGTAGCAAAGTTTGCATTAGAAGAAAATAGATAATAAATATGTGAAAAAACCCCAGTTTAACCTCAAAAGCAATCAAAGTAATGCAAACTAAAATAGAATTCCATATTTAGGCTATCAAACTGGCATAGATTTTTAACCATGAATATTAATAGGAGAATAGGAAAAAGGGGCACTTTCAGGTATTACAGCTGGGAGTGTATTGGTACAACTTTTGTAGGGTATTTAATAATATGAAGCAAAAACCTAAAAAAAATGTTCTACCCCTGGGAATTGTTCTAAAGAAACAGAGAAGTACCCAAAGACCCACATACAAGGATATTCAGTGTGGGAAAATTGAAAACACCCTAGATTTCTAACAGTAGAATAATGTTGATAGTTCAGTGAATTGTTAGCATGTATATATAATAAAACCTATGTAGCCACTAGAAACTGCTTTCCAAGAAAATTTAATAACTTTAAAAATACCTTTCTTGTAACAATTTTTGAAAATATTAAGATACGGTTCTTCATATAAAGCATGACATTCCTTTGATGTAGGTACAAACACACTATGTACATGTATATGTATATTTGTATGTGTGTGTATATGTGTAAATAAATGTACGCTCAGAAAAAAGCCTGAAAATATATGCAAAAAATAAATGCAGAATCTCGGGCCCTCACCCCAAACCTATTGAATCAGACTCTGCCTTTTTACAAGATTTCCAAGTGATTCTCATAACATTTAAATCTGGGCTGCACTGCTTTAGGGAACATTAAAGAAAGTGCAGGATTTCCTATAAAATTACAGCAGGGCTCACTGGACACATTCCGTTTTCTGAAGCTGAGAAATTGAGAGTCAAGTACACTTGAAAAGCGATTGGGATAAGAAAATCAGAGCCTTAAATCTCAGAGCTGCACTCCCTTGAAGCTAAGAACCATATACCTCTTCTACTCTGCAAGGTTCTTTGGTAACGGTGGGGATGGAGAGACCAGGAAATTGAGGTCTTTCCATGTCGAAATTCAGCAGCAGCTGCTTTGGGTTGACCTGATCGAGCCACCCACAGCTGAGCTACAGGCAACTCAGGGTTTCGTGCAGACTTTCACTTACTCATCAGCCAAGCTATTCAATAATTTCCTGCATCAAGGTGAGTGGAATTAGTCAACTGACTACCAGAGCGTCATGCCCAGGGAAAGCCCAAGTGGGTGTCTGTCAAATGCTATCCCACGTTACTGGCTCCCTCCCACGAAAACCCTCAGCTGTTTCCACCAGGGTTGTACAGGAACCAGGGATCAGCAACGTTTGCTCCTGGACTTTCCCCCAGTCCCATGCTGACAACCCACAAAGTTCTGGTGTGGTGAACTGGGGTGGAGGGTCTTGCCCCAGAAAGATGAGCTTGTACCCTACTCTTGCCTCCGGGTTGGATGACCAGTTCCTTAGACATTGGCCTAAATCTGATGCACGGCCCCAACCCAGTTTGTTAAAGGAAGTCACCTTCCCAAACCTTCCGCATGAAAGAACCTCATTTCCAGCTTCTGCTCCACAAAATGTGTTGTATTTCTGAGGCCTCATCCTCTGCAGGCCAGGGTCCTTTTTCCTGGAAAGTTCATTTCAGTTCTTCTGCTCATTTAGGCTCTACCCAAACTCCTGGACTGTTCCTCAAAGTCTCTCTCCTCTGACCCAAAACCCACTAGTGTCTGTCCCTCTTCTGAACTCTCCACTTTCTCTCATGGAATTTCATTTAGCAATTACTAGAGACAACTTTTCTACCGTCCACTTGAACAGCTATTTGTATGTGCTTTGGCTGTTTACGTTTTCAAATGCTTGTTCCTAATCTGCTCTCTGGATCTTAAACTCTTTAAAGGAGACACCAGTGGCTTCTGCACACCCCCATCCCAGCAAGTACACTACCCATGGCTGGTGCTCTGTGAATACTAACTCACTTGACCTGATTTAATTTAATGTTCATACTAAGTTCTTAGTATGAACATTAATTAATTTCTTCTTCCACCCACTTTCTCGCTAAAGAGGGGGATCAGAATAAGCCACCACAAAAGGTGCCACTTCGGCATAAGGATTCATTTGAGCTGAAGGCAACTGAGAAACAGCAGACTCAGGAAAAGCTCTCGGCCCTCCCCCTTTCTGTCTAAAAACCAGGCATAAATTTCCTTTTGTAAAGGTAACAATTTACCATTTGTAAAGGAAGTTTACATATTAGAAAGAGGGGAACAACTCTTATGGATGGAAAAGGCACTAACTTGAGTCTGCATAATAAACCTTACTAAATAACGCTTATCTTTGATTAGCTTCCCCCATATACTTACCTTCTCTTAATCTACTTCCCCTAGAAGTTCAACACTCCCTCCTTCCTTTGTCTAGTTATCTATCCACAGTTTATGACTCTTTGTTAAAATGGTATCTAAGCTGCTGGGTCTAACTGCTTCTTTGAATCTTCACTTCTTTTCTACAAAGGCCTCTGTATGCACACATAATACATTCTTTCTCTGGTAATCTGGTTTTGTCAGTTTAATTTGCAGGACCCCAGGGACTAAACCCAAGAGGGTAGAGGAGAAAGTTTTTCCCCTCCTTCATTACTTTCAATTCCTAATAGATCAGATAACTTTTAAAAAATCTTACTTAAAGGGGGATATTTTGGAGAAAAGAAAACTTACAGACACAGAATATTATTTTCAAGTATTTAGAAAATTTTTTAAAGGGAGAGGGATTGGACAGTCACCAGAAGGTCACACTAAAGCTTGCTAAACATATGGTAGTGACATTCCAGAGAGGAATGGTACACCAGGGGTCTCTGTTTGAACGGGACCATCTCCAACTTCTCTTTCAATTTGGGGATCCTATGAAAACCAAAATAATATGTATTGATATTTTAATTAAACACACCCACAATCTCAGTCTTAGGAGTAGAGGTGTGAGTGCACACATATGCGTGAGTGTTTTTGTGTGTGCATATCCGTGGGAGATAGCGAGTAACATAGCTTCAGTTTTCTCCTCTTTTTCTGGAAAGCAGTCGCATGACTCAATTCGAATAATTCTGTGTCATCACTGCATGTTTCCCATGAAAATGCAGGTTAAGAAGAGAATAAAATGGAGGGGAGGAGGACCAGAAAGAAAGGCACTGAAACAACCACACTTCTGAGAAATACGTCACTTTCACTCTTGCGTGGACTGACTCAGAAGGACGAATGAATCTCGGGCTTCTCCTACTGTTCCTAGAAACGCTGTAGAACGACAGGATGAAATGGGTTTCCCGTGAGACGCAGTTCTCCATCCTTGCTGAGGCAAGGGGATGAGGGATGCCTGAAGGAGGAGGTGGGGGAGAAGGAAATCAATAGAGAAAAGAGGGGAGGGAGGCGAGAAGGAGAGCGGAAGGGGCGGAGCAGAGAGTAAGTGCTCCCAGTGGGCGGGGCTCACCCGAGTGCTACTCCGCTGCGTTTGTCCAGCTGGAGATCAAAGGAAGGTAGAAGGGAAAACGAGGACTCTGAGAAGGTTCTTGGCCATGCAGACCTGAGGACTCATCTGAACTGGAGAGACGGCTTCCTGTAAATCGCACACGACCATGTCCATCACGCAGGTTTTATACCAAGCAAGGAACCAGAGGGGACCCCACTGCTGACTTCCCTGTCCTGTGACCCTCTCACACCCACAGGTGTCCAGAGCACCCCTTCAGCTAGCACCCAGGTTAGGTTAGCCATTAAGACAAGGGAAATGACTCTTTCTCTTTGCTTTCTGACTCCATCATGGCTTTCTGGAGTAATCTGCTCCAACCCTCTCACTGATGAGGGCGTTGGATGGTTCTCCTACAGACAGACCCGGTGGGGGAGCCCTGCCTGGACCCAGGCTTCTTGACTCACCCTAGTCTCCACCTGCAAATAAAGGGATCCCTCTCTCCAGCTCTTCCAGGGGCATTTTTCTCTTTAACAAAATGCTGTCAGGGGAGGAAAATAATTATTATATTAATAGCCTTACATGGTAGATAAAGCCACACAGCTTACAAAGCATTTTCATGTCCACGATTTTATCTGGTTCACACAACAAACCCATAAATCTCTCCATTTCACAGGTTAAGAAATTGAGACAGAGTGCATGGAAACTGTCCAAAGCCACACAGCTATTAAATAGCAGAGCTGAAATTCAAACCCAGGGCTTTGATTCTGAGCCCAGAGAAGGATAAATAACTTTCTCCAGATGCAGGCTGGAGAAAATTTGAAACACAGGCACCCAGGCCATGGTGGAGAGTGAAGAATTGTCAGAGGACCAGACTTGCAGGGTGAGCAGCATCTTCCAAGCGATGCCTGCCCTGGAGTCAGGACACCTGAGCCACTCTGCCCATCCTTTGAAGAGGATGGGAAATGAAACCAGTCTTCTATTTTTTTTTTTTTTGATTCTGAACACTTTTCAGCCTTTGCACATTGTCTTACACACATTTATCGGTGTTTTAACAAGATAAATGAACAAGCAGCCTGATGGTTTCAATGACAGCTCTTAAGATGCCTCACTCTACCAACTTTTTACCTCTGGTTCTCAAAGATTATATAGTGATAGAAAGTTGCCTTTTCTGCATTTGCTATGTGTAATGATAGGAAGAATTTCTAAGCCACTTACATATCACTGAATTGCAGGTGTTACTGAAGGTATGATATGAGAAGTGAATGGCATGAAATCATAAAAATTAATTTCAAATTCTAACCAGAGTAAATTTGGCAATTTTAAAAAGGTGAGAGTGGGAGTGGAAATGATAGCCAATAAACTGTAATGGAAAAGAATATGAAAAAGGGTGTATAGGGACTTCCCTGGTGGTCCAGTGGTTAGGACTCCACGCTTCCACTGCCGGGGGCACGGGTTCAATCTCTGGTCAGGGAACTAAGATCCTGTAAGCCACATGGCACAGCCAAAAAAATAAACGAAAAAGAACGTAAATATATGTATAACTGAATACTGTGCTGTACAGCAGAAATTAACACAACATTGTAAATCAACAATACTTCAATAAGATTTAAAACAAAAATCAAATGGCCCTGGGTTTGGATCTAGAATCCACCATCAACTAGCCATGAGACCCTGGGCAAACTATGTAATCTTACTCTAAACCTATTCCCTCCTCTGTAAAATTCGGATCATAAAACTCACCTCACAGGATTGCAGGGAAGATTTATTGAGATAATTTATGTGGTGCCTAGTCTATAGTAAGCCCTTAACCATGATAGTTGTTATTAGCAGGGCCAACCCCTTTCCACCTGTCCCAATCACCAAGTGCACAAAGAAGCTGTTTTCTGGGAGTCAGAGTTTGCCTGGGAGCTTGGAACAGCACGCCTAGGTTAACTCTAACTTGCTTAGTTTTTTTTTTATCATCAAAGTTCAACGTGACGGGTTGAATTTTTGCACTTCTTCTGTAGTAAGATTTTTAGAAATCTGACTTACAGTTCAGAGTTTTAAAACTACTAATCCCTAAATTCCTGTTGTATATGAATCTCAGTCTCAAAACACCTGATCTGTAACTTGCTGATACCACTGGTTATGTTGTGAAGTGTCACCTTTAAAACTGGTTTTAAAGTTTAAAGTTTATAGTAGTTATATTAGGGTGGTAAGATAATTTTTTGTTCTGTTTTCCTAAATACTCCATGTTGTTTTATTAGTCATAATTATAGTCATAATTATAGTTTTTAAAAATAGAACTATGCCCATAGTTCTAAATTCTAACTTTAGGCTATGTTTTTGGAGATTTTACCAGCTCTGTCATCGCTCTCATTCAGGACTCTATCTACTTAAATTAGTAGAATAGCAGCATGAGCTGACCTTTCTATGTCAAGGTTAAATGTTGGAAACTTAAATGTAAGAAGGCTTAGCTTGCTACAAAAGTACTTGGTGGGAGAACTATTATCAGAAGGATAATTCTTAGCAGAGGCTAATATCCTCCTACAGGCTATGGAAAAATACTCAGAATTTCATAGTAAAAATATTTAGGAAAAGAATTTAGAATCTTAATTCTCTCCCTTGAGGAATAACTGAAGAGAATGAGGTAGGATTCCATGCTGGTTAATAATGGACCAGGCAGAAACCAGCATTCATCACCGAGGCAGCAGACCCAAAAAAGAAAAGGAACTAGGTTTATATTTCAGCAAATTAAAATGGGGTTAAACAAAAATTAATTTTATTCTAAATTTTTTCTAAGAATTAAATACAATTCCTTGAGATAATTGGAAACATACTGGAGTTCCACCCACAAAATCGAGAAGCACAAATATTACTATCCTCAAAAAGTATGCTTAACAGGATGATCGACTCATTCTGACCTGCCTGCCAGGGGTAACGTGTCTTCTGGGTAGAACTGACACTGGGTGTCTCATGCATTATCAGAAGGAACCTCAGAAATCACCTAGTTCAACCACCTCCTTTTCCAGATAAAGAAACCTTATAAGGAAGCGGCTTGGCCAGCCTGGCACGTTAATCAGCCACTTACTGCCAGAAAGGAACTCAAATGCAGGGCCCCTGCTGCCCAGCGCAGGGCTCACTTCCTCTGCCAGCGTTAGGCTCTCCGGGGAGATTTCCTGCACATACAGAACCAGGGCAAAACGCCCCACCTCCCCTCTCCCCTCCTGGGGAGCAGAAGTGGTGGCACGTGGCTCCTGGGGAGGGCGGGGAGAAGCTGCGGGGAGGAAAGGACTCAGAGCTGGTGTGAGGATGGAACAGCCGGGCAGCCAGCACACAGGTGACCCTGGCACCTGCCTGATTCCATGAACCACACCCTTTGGGGAAACTTCACCCCAGAAAAAGTCTGGAGTCAGTAGGACAACTGGTGTAGTTTGAAAACTCAGGGAAAATGAGAAGAGGACAATCTATTGATTCTTTGGTTTCGGAGAGCCCTTCTCTTTTTTTTTTTTTTTTTTTTTTGCGGTACGCGGGTCTCTCACTGTTGTGGCCTCTCCCGTTGTGGAGCACAGGCTCCGGATGCGCAGGCTCAGCGTCCATGGCTCACGGGCCCACAATGCTCCGCGGCATGTGGGATCTTCCCGGACCGGGGCACGAAACCATGTCCCCTGCATAGGCAGGCAGACTCTCAACCACTGCGCCACCAGGGAAGCCCCTCTTTTCCTCTTTTTCTTCCTCCTCCTTGTTGTCCTGATGACCCCACCTTGCAGGGCTCTTCTGAGGCCTGAGGTGACACTGCCCACCCTGGGCAGGCTTCTGTCCCTGGGAGACGGCTCAAGAGCCCATTGTCACAAGCCGAGGCAGGGGTTCTTCCTGCAAGATGGGCCTGAGTCAGAGCCACAGGGACCATCAAGGAAAGCATGGAAAGGCAGGGAAAGGGACCGAGCTCAGGGATTCAACATGGGGAAATCGTTTTAAATGGTTTTGATCAAAGGATTGTGGGCTTTTTGAAACACATCAAAATGAATCACTTAAAAAAAAAAAAATCACTGTTTTAGTGAAACCAGGAATTTGAGGTGATAATGGCAGTACCATGGAGTATTTCCCTGCCGGCTAGCACCTACCAGCTGCCCTCAGTCACCTCACAAGCACCCTGCAAAGGCAGGAATTATCCCCATTTTACAGATGAATTAACCAGCAGTTCAACACTGGTGGTAAGTGGCAGAGGACGAGATTCCAGCCACACTTACCAATTGTCTGTTTTGACAACTCTCTCATACTGACACTTCGTTTATCCAGGAGGGTTAAAGAATAAGCATAAGATTTTTCAAGATACAACTGATTTCTCAAAGCCCCACAAATTATTTGAACTCTTTCAGATGGCAAGCCTAAATGGAAACAGACTTCTCTTTTGGAAGGAAGCATGTGGATAAGGAAGCGTGTATTTTTTTTTTCCCCGGTGAATTGGGGCCACCACCGTGATCTCTGCGAAGCCACAGTGATGCCCTCAGGGGGCACTGACCCGCAGACCAGTTCGCCCCTGCCCAGCAGCCTCGTTCATGTCCCTGCAGCAGGAAGAGGGGGCCTCTGGACAATGAGTAGGAATATTTCCTTTAAATGCTTAGCAACCTTCTTATGTTGCTTAAGTTGGGAAACAACACACACAAGTTTTTAGAAGGTCAACGTGAAGGTTCACTGAGTTCCTAAGAGTCAGGTTATTTAGTACAACTGACATCCCTGTTGACGACTGAATACACTGTGCTACCTTCCGTTCTTGTGGCTAAACGTGGCATTACAGCTGTGGCTGAATCCGGTGTGCACCTAATTACTCTCCCACCCTGTGCCTCAGTTTCTTCAGGTGTGAAGGAGAGGACAAAAGTCCTATTGACAAAGCGTTTAGCCTTTCTGGAAATGCTCATCTGAGGGGACCCTAAAAGCCCCTAGCTCTTCTTCCTACAGCACCCCATCAGAAGCTCCCGCCTCTTCCTGATACCCTCCCTCATGGCCCCTCAGTTCCTCCCGCTCTGTGTGCGCTCTCCTTTGGCATATAAATCATATTTTGTAGTTTTCAACTTTTCATTGACACATTAGACATATATATACCCCCAGCCTGGAGGCCTCCAGAGCATCAGGTCCTCCATTTGCACCCAGCACAACGCAGGACTCGCTGCCGGTGTGCAACTGCGTCCAGTTCCTCCGCTGGCACCACTGCCCGCTCCTTGGACTGTACTCTCTAGAACTCTCCCAACAGGACTTGGATTTCACATCTGTGGAAAAACCAGGAAGATGACCCTGAACTCTCACCTACTGCCTCACGGCCTCAGGGTAACAGGCTGCCCTCAGCGACAAGGGGGAGGAAGCAGCTCCCGGATCTTGGGAACCTGCACAGCCTCTCCTCAGAGCAGTTCAAATCCATGTGACCCAGGCCCCTCATCAAGTCACACTTTTTTTTCTTTTTATTTAATAAACTCAGAAGTTCTTCAGAAGCTACCTAAACCATACAGAGGATAGAAGTCCCGCCCTGGCCCCTCCACAAACTTCTGTGCAAACAAACTAACAAACCCTAAGGGCTGGACAACAGGTGTTAAGAGGTTTCATAAAGGGACTTCCTTGGCGGTCTGGGGGGTTAAGACTTCGCCTTCCAAGGCAGGGGGTGCAGGTTCCATCCCTGGTCAGGGAGCTAAGATCCCACATGCCTCTCAGCCAAAAAAACAAAACATAAAACAGAAGCAATACTGTAACAAATTCAATAAAGACTTTAAAAATGGTCCACATCATAAAAAAAAAATCTTAAAAAAAAAACCGTTTCATAACGCTCCTGTAAGGGGATCTCTTAACGGGCAAGAATTCACATGATTTTGAGGCATCTGATGTATTGGGTATTATTTCTCCATGAAGGGGCTTTGATTCCTGTTCAGAAAAGTCAGGCAAAGGGTCAGCTCTCCTGGACTTTGACTCACTGGCCTCCTACAGCTGTTTGGGTTTGCAGCTTTAACCAATAAATGCTGGCATCCCTGAGGAAGAAATCTGCCCAGAGAAGGCCTAGCCCCCAGAGTGCAGTTGCCTGCTGCCACCTCGTGGTGACTCAGTCCAAACGCGGGCAGCCCATCCCACAGGGTGGAGCTTTCAAGGAAAAAAACAGTATATCCATAAAATCACACAGTATTAAGGTCACAATGGGTAAGTTTATTCAACGTCTTGGATATTTGAGTCAAAAGTACGTATAAGTCTTAACTAGTGCTACTGCAAAGCAAGCTTTCTTGGCCTTAGGACTTGCCTCAGAGCTTCTCTCCATCAGCACAGAACCACCCAAAGTCTGTTCTAGACCAAAGTGCTCGGGGGTGGGGGGATAAAAAGCCAACACAGAAAGGATGAACAGAAACCAACTGTGCCCCCCAAAATACTCAGAAGTTATGTTACCTACAGCAAACAATGGTGTGGCTTGTTTGGGGAGGGGCCGTGGGGAGTGTGGTCCAGTCTTTTGCAGTGAAGATACATCGTCTTCATCCTGCCCACCTTCTCTTTACCCCGAAGCAGCTTTCATGACCCATTCCCCAGGCTTCCACCAAGTCCTGCCTCTGCTTGGTCACCCGTCCTCCACACTTCAGTTCAATTCAACACTGACATTCAGGGAATGAACGCATAGGCTGGGGGGAGGGAGAGGAGGAAACGGGAAGAAACTTTTTTGGCCGAACCCCACCATCCACAGACGAGGGCCCTCAGATGAGGAAGACGATGCCCTCGGAGACCATGACCTGGTTGTCATCCTGCATCCTGCTCAGTGCAGCCTGTATCTCCGCAGAGGAGAAGGGCTCTTCGTTGTCCCGATTGATGGATTCTGTGAGGCGATTCATGCCCACTGACTGTGCGTGAGCTTCCTGGAACACCTCCAGGAGGGCTGCCTTGAAGGCCTTCAACCTGCCCAGGACAGGAGAGACAGGGTGAAGGAGCAGGAAGTGGCTCACGTGCTCTCAGGCCAGATCGATGCTGGGGTCCATCAGCACAGGCATCCTCCAACCGCACAGCCCGCCCCAGATGGCCGCTCCACGCCCCAGCTTCCCCCTTAAAGCTAAGCTGTTGTATTACAGAGCTTCCTGCACAGTGAGAAATAACAGCATTTTAAAAACCAGAGGCCTCTGAGCATGTGGGAAACTGGCATCCACATACCATCGGCAGAAATGCCAACTTGGATGGCATCTTTGGGAGGCAAGTTAGTCACATGTACTACAATTTTAAAGTGCATCTCCTTTGACCCCAGGAAGCCATTCCTAGAAGATAACTCCACAGCTCTTTCCCCACCACTACACAGTGATAAATGTTAAGAATGTTTTACTGTCAACAGCAGTCTTATGAAGGGTAAATGTCCACCATTAGAAAACAAAAATAAAAATTTACACATCCATACTATGGAAACCCTACAGTCATTGAAAAGAGATTTCCATGTGCTGATTCAGAAAGTGCTTTAAGATACAGTTCAATGGGTCTTCCCTGGTGGTGCAGCGGTTGAGAGTCCGCCTGACGATGCAGGGGACACAGGTTTGTGCCCCGGTCCGGGAAGATCCCACATGCCGCGGAGCGGCTGGGCCCGTGAGTCATGGCCGCTGAGCCTGCGCATCCGGAGCCTGTGCTCCGCAAGGGGAGAGGCCACAACAGTGAGGGGCCCGCGAACCGCAAAAAAAAAATATATATATATAGTTCAATGGTTGTCCCGGGGGATGGAATTATACTTGATCTTAATGTTTTTTCCTAAATACTTTTCAATTTGTTCAAACTTTTTTCAGTGAAGACACTGTGTTGAGTCTGTTAAGGTATTAAAAGACAACAGCAAACCTTAGCCGTGGACTTACTTTGAAATCCAGGAAACATAAAATTTATAGATAAAACTGTTTCTGAACCTCTAGTGGTAAAAATTCTTTATCTCAAAACAAGTGACAACAGTTCAGTGAGGAGGAAAAAAAAATTATATATATATATATATCTCCTACTGAGAGGAACCCAAGGTTACAGTGAGACACAACTTGTCCTTGCTCTACGACCCTTCTTCCTGAACTCACAAGGGTATCGATTTAAAATTCCCACAGAGAGAGTTATTTATAAAGCAAATGGTAAAAAATAAACAACTGGGGATTCTGAGTAAAGAGTGTAAAGAATTCTTTACACTATTTTTGCAACTTTTTTCAAGTTTGAAATTGTCATGAGAATAGAAACTGTTCTAAAAACCCTCAGGTCTCTAGTTCTGAGCTCCGTTGATAACAGCTTTTTTCCTACCATCCCGGGGAGAGGTCTTCCCTCCTCACCTGGATTCACTCAACTCCGCCTTCTGGGACTCCTTGGTCTCCTGTGAGTCTGTTGCCTTTGGAGTGTGCACTTGAGGGGGGAAGGGTGGCAGAGAGTGGGAGGACGACAAGGTGAAGCCATGTCCACAGAGCCCAGAGGCCCCTCTCCAACCCCGCCCTCATTAGCCTCCAACACTCACTCCTGGGGCCCTCAGGGGCCGGCCAGGGCAGGCAGGGAGAAAGGCCTCAAGTCAGGCGGGGGACCCTCAGCACACAGGATCTGGGACGCTCACGCCAAGCTTGGCAAAGAGCACAGTTCACCGGGGAGGAAGCAGACAAGGGGGCAAAGCTTATTTCCAAAGTTCTGACTGAGTTTCCTGGGATTCTCGTGGACAGACCTCTTAGACACAGGGTCCCAAGTGGGGAGCCCACTGGGAGACCACCAGCAAACGCAACAGGCAGAGCACTGAAGGGTCAGCAGTCAGGGACCACCTCGTACCACTAGGGGCCGCTCGCTTACCCTGAGGCATCTCCTCCTCTGTGTCACTGAAGTCGTAGGGGTCATAGGAGTCCCCATCCTTGGCATCCGAGTGACGGGTCTTCCTCCTAAAATGCCCACAGCAGTTAAGGGACGGGCTTTGGTGAGCTCTGTCCTGCACCTCTGACCACAGAGAACCATCTACATACAGTCCAAATGGAACACTAGGCCCAGGCCTGTACAAACTGCTGCCTTTTCTGAAAGAGACCAAACGTCTCTGGACTAGAGCACGAGCAGGCCCTGCTTCCCAATGCTCTTTTCTGTCGCCCACCCTCAAAAATTCAACCACAGGTGTGAGAGGAGAAGATAACCTGGAGGAAAGACTTCTGAAATGTGGACTCAACAGCCTCCAAGCGGGTTACTGCTCCTCTACTTAGCCCTTCCCTAGCAGGAAAGAGGCCAAAAGCTTCACACCGAAGACAAAGGGGGCTATCACCCTCTCTGCTCGAGTCACCTTCACCCTCTGACTCACTGCAGCACTGGTCAGGTCACCCCTCCCCGCAGCCTTGCCCCCCTCCGCCCCTCTCCAGCCCTAATCTAAGTCTTTCATCTCCTTCCTCGGTGCCTCATCTGACCTCTTCCTCTTCTGCTCTTGGTCCTCCTGGCTTTTCTCCGCTTCATCTTCTGTCTCCGATTCATCCTCATTTTGCTTCTTACGTTTCTTCTCCTTCTCGAGAACCTAGGACACCAAGCCACACGTGGGTGTGCAGGAGGGTCACTGATGCCGGGGACTAAGTAAAGAACAGTCCCTCCTGCACCACTGATAGCAGCGACTCCCTGGGTCTGATGACCTGGCCTCTCTCATTCCTGAGTCCAGGACCAGGGACAGGGGGTCGGCTGCGACCCATCCTTAAAGCTGCTGGAAGCTGGGTGCCATACCCTTCTCACAGTATGTGCTCAAGGAGTGTTCACTGAATACAGAAATGAATGGAAAAGAGTCTATCCCATAATGGTTAAGTGGAAAACAATTCATTTCTTTATAGATCAGGTGTTTAGTTTAAATTTAAGACAACCCCCATGCTAGCAAAGAGATTAAGGCAGGGGGAGGCCAGTGGAAAGACGCTGCTTTCTGCCAACAACCCAGATACAGGTATCAACCGTGCACAGCTGTGAGGCGCAAGCTCCGACAATTCATTCAGAGGAGCCTCAGGCCCAGCACCTGGATGCTCACCTTCTTGAAGTAAGCATACTGCACCAGCTCCACAGCCTCCTCTGCATCCTGCAGGTCCACGGTCTTGCTCATGCGGGCCTTGGCGTGGGCCGTGGCCAATCGAATCAGAGTTTCCAGTGTCCGGGCTGTCACTGGAGACGTCTGAGGGAGAAGACAAGGGGGGACCACTCATCCAGGATCCCCCCCACGGCATGCCGGTCATGCCTGTCACTCCCACCGCACAGAGAGGGAAAGACTCCACCAGAAAAGCTCTGGAAAAACCAAGCCATGGAGCCAGAAAAAGTTCGTAAAATTCAGAAAGATAAAAACCACCAAGGAAACATGACTGAGAGAGGGCTGAGGGAGGGAGAACGAGGTGAACGGGGAATAAAACCATCCAGCATCTCACAGCTGGAGAGGAGAGGAAGAACCTTTGCCGCAGGCCTGCAACGCGCCAGGATCCCGCTTTTATGTTCACTGTGTCAGTCAACGGCCTTAATAACCTGGAGCAGCTTTAGAGATGAGGAAAATGGGACTCGAAGAGATTCCAATAATTTGTCTAATGTCACACTACGTGGGGGTGTGAGAGAGGTTATCTGAGGACAAACTTTCTAAAGTTGGGTAAACCCACTTAGGTCCAGAGGAGAAGCAGAATTCTGACATGTTCTTATCAAGTGGTTCCCAAAGGGGTGGGTGTTATCCCAAACTGGGGGGGTGGGTGGGTGGTGGAGGGTTCATCTTTTTAAAATGCTATTGTCTGAACGGCATCCCTGGTCTAATGGATCAGAATGTCTGGTTTAAGAATTCATTCCCTGTTGGTCCAGTGGTTAGGACTCCACACTTCCACTGCCTAGGGCACGGATTCAATCTCTGGTCGGGGAACTAAGATCCCACAAGCCGCGCAGTGCAGCCAAAACAAAAAAAGTTTCAGATGATTCTGATGTGCCCTCCTAGATAAGCAGCCCTGACATTATCCAACCTTCTCATTTTATGGGTTGAAAAACTGCGACCTGAGAGGTGAAAGGATGTGCACAAGTTGCAAACGTTACTAAAGCCCTGGGGTCGGAGCCCAGGGCTGGTTCTTTCCACCACACCTCCCGTCCCCCATCCTATGATGCTTCAGGGATGTATCTGGTCACTTCTGCTTTCTAGTTTTCTAAATTATCACTTACAGCCAATCTGACATTCAAAAACAAATACATTCATATTTAAATAAATTCACCAATGTTTTTAATGATTTAGAAAGCTACCAGAGTATGTAGCTTATACATTCCATCATAAACTCCAATTCTTGAATAACCTAAAGCTGATGAAATCCTAGCCTACACAAGCAGAACTACAGAGCCCAAACTGAGAGATTTACCAATCCCACTAAGACCACAACTAAGATAGTGTACTGTATTCAGTGAGAGGGCCTTTGACACACTGGAACTTGTTCATGTGACAGGAAAAACAATTAAAAAGACAGGGGGCTGTTTAATCCGAAGAAAATAAGTCATACACAGTCTCCAGAAAACAAAATTAAGGCCCATGGGTAGAAGTCACGGAGAAGCAGGTTTAAGCTCAATAAACAGAAGGATATTCTAACATTTCAATGCAGTGATGTACTAGGCATGCTGTCACTGGAGGTGTCAAGGAAGTCCGAGCAGGAATTCCAGAAGATGGAATTCTTGTCTGGGTGTTAAGTCTGGAATAGATGATCTGGGGTCATGTCTGAATCCAAGAGTCTATGTCTCTATCACATCATGATGGTTTGGGACCTGGGTCTTTCTGCAGTGAAATCCTACCTATATAAACTACATTGCCCCCAAAAGACTTCGATAAATTCACGGGCAGGTGTATTAGGTTTCTAGAAATAGCCTTGGATGATCATCATGGCTACCCAACTCCTAATTTTTTTTCAAAGTCCAGCCCAAATATCATACCCTTTGGGAATCCTTCCGTGACATTCATATCCCTTCTGGAAAGTCTAAAGGAAAAATTAACAGCTTCTGCATCTACACTCCAACTGTCTTTCACATTCATTCCCCTTTGGATACTACACTGTGGTATATAATTATATGTATACATGACCTTTCTGCCTCCCGGGCCCAGGACTGAGCTCTTGGGGGACTGCACGTAAGAACAGAGACTCATTCAGTTCCCAGAAATCGCTCACATTTGCTGAATGGTTTTTTCTCTTTTTGGCCGTGCCGCATGGCTTGTGGGATCTTAGTTCCCCAACCAGGGATCGAACCCGTGCCCCCTGCAGTGGAAGCACGGAGTCTTAACCACTGGACCGCCAGGGAAGTCCCACATGTTTGCTGAATGAATTACAGCTTCTGGAGGCCAATGTCATCTGAACTCATGAGCAACACGTTAGCTCTGGGGTTCGCATTGCATTTTCCTTTGTAAAAGGAAAAGATTACGGTAGTGTTAACAGGAAGCCCTTCAGGCCAGAAAGAAAAAGGTAAGGAATCACTCAGTTAAAATGCTTCCAGTGGTCCCAGGGAGCGGGGACTCCCTCCCCAGCCTCACCCTGAGGGGCTTTGGTCACCCTCCGGTCACCATCCCACAGGCAGGCTTACCCTGGCGGTGTCCGAGCCCATGCTGTCCTGGCTGCGCAGGCATGAGTACTCCTCTGCGATGTAGGCAGCTGACTCCTGCGTCAGGACAGGCTTGATGATTTTGGCCACGTGGATGTATTTCCTCATGAAAGCCGCACTCACCATCTTCTCCCTGGACCCGCACACGGCAAATTTCACTCCCCTGCCACAGCCCAGCACCTGCCTGGGGTCGTAGCCTTGCCCTTCCTCAGGGAAATCAAGGTCACGTGACAGAGCAGAGATACAGCCTGGAACCCAGCGTCACGAACCCCATTTATACACAACATGTACAAGACCCTCTCACATACTTTTATTTAATTCTATGGTGTTACTTAGGTATTACTTGTGAAGTAGGTAGTTTAGGTACAAAGTGTAGGTGTTATCCGTCCTATTTTATCAGTGGGAAAACTATGGCTCAGAGAATCTTAAGTGGACTCAAATTTCATTTTCTGACTCCAAATTCCACATTCTTAAACCAATAGGTTTGAAGATTACACTATGCTTCCGACTGCACCAAGGCCAAAAATAGAGGAATGGGATCTCGCATGTCAGGCACTGAGCACAAGTCTCCTTTATCCAAATCCACTTGCAACCTTTCCAGTGCTTGCGATCTACTGCCCCTTCAACAAAAGCTCACCACGAATGGCCATGAGATTTGTGCAACACTTCATGTACACGGGTAACATGACACACCCACCATCAGTTAGGTGGGTCATCAAAGCCTTCCATTTTAGGAAAAGACCAGAACCTAAGCTTGATCACCCACGAACATTCACACAGCAAGTAGCCATGAAAAAGGGTGCATCTGTGGATCCAGAAGAGAAAACGGGCCCCCATGATTACGACTCCAAGCATGATCTTGGCCTGGGAAGCACATATAAACATGCTCTACACAATCTCAGGTTCCCTCCAGGAGGAGGTGTGAAGAACACTCACTTCTTTTTCTTGGCCCCATGCAGAAGGCTATCATGCTTCTCGTAGATCTGGGTGTCCTGCTGGTCTTCCTGGCTAAAGTTGGGATCCTCCGTGGCCAGGATATCCACAGCACTCCCTAGAGGCATAGCTGGAAAACCAAGTCGGGAGAAAGAATAAGAAAGAGCTGAACCCAGGGGAAATCGCTTCTTCTGAAGAGATACAAGACTCTCAAAGCAAGGACCCAGAAGGAGGCAGACATGTGAGCCCCACAAATAAGGAGGCAGAACCACCTGGCCCACAGAAGATGCTCAAAGGTGTTCCCAGACCCTGAAATGGACAAGAGACACACCGTAGGAACCAGGGAGGCGAGGGCACCTTCCACATCACCCCAGACTCTACCACGCCCACCAACACCAGGCTGGGTCTGAGAGCGCGGCCTGTGTCTAGGTGCCCTTCCCTCAGTCAGTCTTCCTATTCCCCCGGCCTCACCGTCACCATCCTGCTCGCCGGGTGCCCGGTAGCGGTGCATTCTGAGGACGTGGTCTGAGACCTCCCGATCCTGCTCGGGATCCATCTGATCCAGCATGATGAAGAGGAGGTCGAATCGGGACAGCAGTGAGTCCTGCAGCCCGATGTTCTCCATGGGGGTCTTGTACTGATCGTACTGGGTGGGGAACACGAGAAAAAAGGAGAATGGAGACAACATCAATGGGAAGAAAGGACAAGGAAGCCGGTTCGGTTATGTGAGTGAGAACAGAAGACCAGACCTTCAAACGCAAATCGAATAAGCAGTGAAGATGTAAAGCATTTCCAAGCTATTAAGAAACTGAATTCATTTCCTCTATGTGCAGTCCTCCTCTAACTGAAGCTCAGCTGACCTGAGCAAGCTCAGAGCCCCACGCCCTTCCTTCCAGGCAAACAGAACCCCATCTCCTCGCTCCGGTGCCTCTAGCAAGCTGACTGTGGGTCTCAAAACCAGCCTTCTCCTTCCCAAGCTTCACTCTGCTCCTCGCTCCGAGGCAGGATCAGCTCTGGAAGATGAGTCCCTCTTCCCTACCTATTATGAAGACATGACAAGCTGCCTAAGCCAGAAACACCTGAGCCTCTGGCTTCCTTACTCAGAAGGTACTGGGTAAAGTCTCAACAAAAATGCGTGATAATCTATAAACCATAATGTCTTAAGGATCAAGGGAGGTTTTCTTGGGACTCAAGAACGCCTATACTCTTATCTTTCAACTCCGGGCCTACGAGCTGACGCCTCCCCACGTCCATGTCAGTCAGAGGCCTGACAACCTCGCAGGTAACATTAACGATTCTGGCCACGTTCACATTCCAGGACCTGCCATCTTCTCCCTACGTTCCCCAGAGAAATTCTTCAGAATGACGTAACACGTGTCACCATTAATCTAAAACTGTATGGTTCTCAACCCACACTATGCATTAGAACTAACCTATGGAGCCTTTCTAAACCATAGCTACCAAGAGCCCCAACCCACAGATTTGGATTCAGAAACTCTGGGCTGGGGACTAGGCACCCGTATGTTTAAAAAATGCCACCAAAACAGGTATTCTCATTCACTGTGGGATCATAAATTGTCAGAGCACAGCATGGGCTCTGGGTTCAAATCCTCTCTGCCATTTTCTAGCTTGTGACTCTTGAGCGAGTTACTTAACCTTTTATGCCTTCATTTTCTCATCTGTAAAATGAGGATAATACCTACCTCACAAGGTTATTGTGAGAGTGAAAGGAGTTAATAAAGCATCTGTAAGTATTAGTTAATAGTATTATAATGGTACAATCTTTAAAAGGGGCAATTTGGCAATCTCTACCATAAAAATGCATGTAACTGTTAATCCAGTGATTCCATTGCTAAGTATTCATTCCCAAATGCTTAACAAAATGCACATAAAGGGATGTTCACTGCAGTTTCATTCATAATAGCAGAGGGGAAAGGGAAAACAAATGCCCATCATTTGGAGACTGGTTAAACAAATTATTATAAGTCCATACAATGGAATACTAGACAGCTGCTTAAAAGAAAACAAAAACAAAACCCCTAAACTCAGCAAACCCGAAGCTGGATAAATATAAAAGATTACACCTAAGCACATCATAGTCATACTAAAAAACAAAGATAAATAAATTCTTAACAAGGAGATAGCGTATTTACTGGCACATGCTAAAGTTTTGTTTTTTGTTTTTTTTTTCATGCTAAAGTTTTTGTTTCCTGAAACACTCAAAGAGCTGTCAGTGGTCATCTCTTGGGAAAGGAACAGGAGAGAGAAGGCAGGCTATTAATTTCCTTTTTATATCTCTCTGCTCTGTTCATAAATCCTCCGACCATCTGCATGCAGTACTTTTATTTCAGTGTCAATGTAGGTTACCTGGGTTGTAAGGCTGCAGGTCACTTCTGTTTTCTTCTTTGTATTTTTAAAAACTTATTTTAAATAAATAACTTTCCAGGGGATTCTGACATGGATGAATAGGTGAGGAACCACTGTCCTAAACCAAGGACAGTAACAAGATGACAAGCTTACTTTGGTCTGTGGCCTGTTGCTCCCCAGGTCACCTGGAATAAACTTTGCAGCCCAGTCACTCAGCAAAATCAAATGAAGGTGAGGACAACAGTTGAGTGCCTGATCCCACTCACCCTGCCGTAGACGGGGTTGGCGGCTGCCAGAACACTGCAGCGGGCATTGAGCCGAGCGTGGATGCCGGCCTTGGCGATGGTGACTCGGCCCTGCTCCATCACCTCGTGGATGGCCGTGCGGTCCATGTCAGACATCTTGTCAAACTCATCGATGCAAACCACGCCTCGGTCAGCCAGGACCATGGCCCCCGCCTCCAGACGCCGCTCCCCTGGGAAGTGGGGAGGGAAAAACACACACTACCATCCAGGTTGTAGGGGACGGGGCTAGATGTCAGTCTCCTTCCTAAGCACCTCGCACTGCCATACATGAGAATGAAAGTGTAGTTAAGAGGTGTCAGCACCTAGACTCAGAGGAAACCCTGGGGTCAGCTTTTCAAGCTCATATCTGAACGGTATTCCTTGTCCCACTTTGATACCTAAGCAGCTAGCCTCCAACACACTTCCTTCACAGATTTCCTCTCTTTATCCTCATCTTCAAGCCATTTCCCAACGAGATCTCCATTCTCTTTTCACTGGTCTTCAAATCCCTTCCTCTAACGTATAAAGCAGTACAATCTTCATTTTTATTTCCCTTCAAATATCAAAAGTTGCTCCTTCACAGCTCTTTCCAACAGCCTTCCAGGAGACATTCTTGTCACTAGAGGGCCACCCAAACATTTCAATAATTCACCCATTGTTGCCAGATACTTGGTCCTCTCCAATCTGGCCCACACTAACCTCTCAAGTGTATCTTCCCAATACAGGCCAGCACCTGGAGCAAGCTCAAACCATCTATGCTCATCTCACTGCTGGACCCCTTGCCAAGGACCCTTCCACCCATACCTGTTTCCTGGTCTGTGGTGACAGCGGCCGTGAGACCCACTCCAGACGAGCCCCGGCCGGTGGTGGGGATGGCCCGAGGTGCGGTACACAGTACGTACCGCAGAAGCTGGGACTTGGCGACCGATGGGTCTCCTGTAATGGGACGGGGCAGCAGTGACTCTTGGAAACTCCCCTGCCCCACAGCAAGTGCTGCTTTTCTAGCACAGCTCTTGACAAAATAGAAATGTATAGTAACAGGTTGTTAATATTATTTCTTTCCCTTTCCTTTTCCCATTCACAGAAGAATATATTTTAGACATTATAAATCAGGAACCCCAGAAATAATAAAAATAATTTTAAAAATTCATTTTAGACTTTTGCCCTTTGATGGGACTGAAACACAGCCAGGTACAGACACACAATTTGACAGATGATAGATTCCTGCAACCACACCACACAGGGGGAGACCAGGAGACTAAAATCCCCAACACCGTACCTATTAGAAGGATATTGATGTCCCCACGGATGTGGCTGCCATTCTCTAGGTCTCGTTCCACTCCTCCCAAGAGCAAGCAGAGGATTGCCTTTTTGACATAGTCATGTCCATGGATGCTGGGGGCCAGCGACCTGGCCAGCTGGTCAAAGATATCCTGGAGGAAGGACAACCACGGAGTGAAAAGCCTTAGGAGCCTCCATGGGGTTGGATGAACTCACTTCAGCCCACAGAAGATGGCTGAAGAAATACACTGTTCGTAACTGTAAAAGCTTCTTCTCTAAGACTTTCACACTGATCAGAGCATTATCAGAACAGACACCGAGGAAGCCTGGATCCCAAAACCTGCTCAGAGCTTTAATCTTTAGGAAAAAAAGTGCTTCCAGGCTCAAAACATTTTAGTTTTAATAAGACTATGTATTGTGCTTCAGCAGTAACCTCTGTCACACATACATAGATTTTGTTCAATTCTAAATGTGAACAGTCTTTAAAAGGAGAAATTTTTTAAAATAAATTAGAGAACTAAAACAAAAATAACATATTTTATCTTTAAGTAACAATGTATCACTGGTGTATTCCGTATAGACTCCTTGGTACACTAACATTCTAACTCTTAATATTTGTATTAGGTTCACTTAGCAGGTAACACAACAGAAATATTAAAGAAAAACAGCAAAAACACCCTTTTGTTTACTGACTCAAAACTAGAAGCTGGCACCAAATACTTCAGAGAAAAAGCCTTGACCTTCCTCCTGATGCAGTACAAAGATGGCCATGCCCAAATACGACCCTAACAAATCCATCCCCACCCTCAAATCCTTAAAGGACGCCACACCTTGGAACGGGTTTTACTGAACTTCTTGATCTTGGCTATGTCCTCAGCAGAGAAGGAAGGCTGAACGTCCTTGCTCATCTGCTTCACATTACAGGCAATCAGGACAGTCCTGGGACAGAGAGGACAGTAAGAGGCTATTTTCATTTCCTAACACCAAAGCCTTCTTAGGCTCCTAACCTAGAACAGCAAATCAGAAAAAAATAAAGAAAAGAAAAAACAGAGAAGCAAAGCTGTTCTGAATTCAACCACTGATTCTCTTCATCTATGACACAAATATGTTGATGGTGCCTCACCCTGGGAATTTACCTCCTGCTGACCCACAGAGCTTGGGACAGTGTATGGGAGGGAGGTGGGAACATGCAAGAAACCCCCAGGTAAGCCAGGAGGCTGTAACACTTCTAGCATAAGACAGTGTGGCGAGTTTTATCTCCCAGGCAGGTAGAGTGTTTCACCAGTCCAATGTAACTCTGGGGAAGATGGTAAACTGGAGAAAGATTGCTACCAGAATGTATTCTGCCAGCAGCATTCCAAACACCTCAGGATGAACCATCTACCTGAAGGTCCCTGAGGTGTAGCCTCCCTTCTTTCCAGGAAGACAGCGGTAGGTCCCCACCACCTGGACCCGGTCACCGGGCTTCACTCTGTCCACCAAGTCATCATCCAGTATGACGTCCACGGAGCGGGGAAGCTGGCCAGCGGGGGCCTTCTCCGGCATCTCCTGGATGGTGATGATCTGGTGGTCTTTGTAGACAGAAAGGCCGTATTCTGTCTCAAGGGGATTGTTTTCCTCATCCTGGAAAAGGCACACAGAGAGGCAGTCATCTCGACCCTGTCTTAGAATGCCACACTCATTTCTTGTAGGAAACAAATATAATTTGTAGATAAACCACATGAGATTAGTATCCAGGAACAATAAACCCCAAATATCTTCTCCAGTTTTTTCCATTCCTGTCTGTTCTAGTTACAAACCATCTAATGGAAGGGGTGATCTACAGCTAGAAGGGACCATGGCTGTATTAACATCTATACTGAGATCCTTACTTCCCCTATGCTATGACTCGGTATTTCTACTCCTAGGTAATACCCAACACAAACATTCACCCAAAGCCACACACTACAATGTTCACAGCAGCACTATTCCAAATAGCCAAAATCTAGAAAATATCCTAATGCCATCAACAGAATGGTTAAATAAGTGTGGTATAGCCACATGAGTGAATACTACACAGCAGTGAAAATGTATGGAGTACACCTATACACATGGATGAAACTCAAAAACATATGCTGAACAAAAGAAGCCCAACACAGATGAGCATTTAGATAAAATATAAAAACAGGGAAAAGTACTCGAAGCTGCTAGATATCAGGATCTCGAGAGCAGTGTGGCTTCAAGAGGGACTTCTGAGCACTAGTAAGGTGCCGTTTTCTGGTTTGGGTGCTGACTTTATATTGAGCTTGTAAAACTTCACTGAGCTGTACACTTCTGTAAGCTTTTCTGTATATTAAACTTCAATAAAAACATTTCAAAGTTTTACTTCCTTGCCATTTGAATTTTCTAGAAACACAGCAGCTATCACTTGTGGAGTGCCTACTATGTGCAAGGCACTGTGCTGTAACTTCACGAAATTATCTCATGTAATCATCACAACTCAGTCCCAAAACCTGGTATTTTCCACATTTTACAAATAAGGAAACTGAGGCTGAGAGAGGATAAAGAAGTTCTCCACGGTCCACCAAAGCCCATGCTCTTAAGAACCACACTAGACAACCTCCAGGAGACCTGGTCTGGTGTATTTCAGGTCCTAAGCAAAGAAGCTTGGCCACAGCAATCAGCAGAGTACCCCTGAGTAATTCCTGGAGAATAAATTCCAGAAAGTAAGGATCTTAATGAACAAGAGAGCCGGGTGACTGAGGAGATGCAACCGGCCTGAGAGTAAAAAGACCGGCTCCTGTCCTCAGGGCCATCACTAACTGGAACATAAGTAGTTCTAACTGGAGGCTTGCTGAGCCTCACATTTCACCTGAGATAGACTAAATGGTTCTCAAGTATGACTCAGTTACAATTCTAAGAAACTCAGTCTTGTTTATATGTTACGATTCCTCCACCAGTTGATAAAACTGTAGACAAGGACTGGGTCTTCTTTACATCTGTGTCCTCCTCAGTGCCAGACAATCCTTTGAATACAGTCACTCTCAATTAAAATTTGATGGCAGGGACAGGCAGAGATAAAATGTGTTCAGACATCAAGTAATCAGTATGAATCATCTTCTCTTGTCTCTAAGTAAGAAGACTTCGCACCATCCTCAATGCAGACCAATCTGAACACCAAGACTAAAGCCATTCTCTGTCAACCTCCTCTCAAATCCACAGTAAAATATTTGCAGAGATTTCAGAGTAACATTACTACATAAGTATTTTTCCATATTACTCTAAGTAGATTACAAAATCATATGATATTATAACTTTGCTAAAAGATCAACGTACATTAGATGACTTTTGTTCCTTCTTTCAATTCTTCCATAATTTTCCAAGTTTTCTAAAGAGAATTTTTTTTCTTTAAAAAAAAAAAAAGAATTGTGGACTTTCCATATTAAACTCTGACTAGCAATCAATCTTTCCTTCAAATTAACCCTTACTTTTCACCTTATTCACATCCAGAAGAAAGACTTCAGCTATTACCCAATTACTTGCATTAAAACAGACATCTTTGAGCCCAACCTCTAAAGAGGTCCAATCAATTCATTCTCCTCACCTTGGTAGGATAGACAGAGCTGGACGGAAAGGCCACCAGGGTGGTGAGATCAGAATAATGTCGCTCTATGGTCTTCTTGGTAGCAGGACAGTAGTGAACACTGCGGACGACTTTGGGACGAACTAGAGAGCCTATAGGAATGGAAAGTCACCCAACTAGACAGTGAGAAGGAGGATGTAACCCCGGCAAGCCCACGATGACTCCAAATACTGTGTTCTTCCAACTAGTTGAGCAATTTCAATACGACTTGTCATTAATTCACCTTTATACCTAGAACAACACCATAATCCAAGTAAAACTTCAAGTACAGCTGATCCTGACTGAGAAGTAGCAGGAGTTCACGGTCAGAATGAGGAGACTACCAAGAGCCACGACTCCTCCACTCTCAGCCAGCTTCATCATTCTGCTGGCACAGGTGGTCACTCAAAGTCCCCCTAGTTACTGTGTAATACTTGAGCTCCTCCAAGTTTCACCCCGTAATTTCAGTGCTCCACCTTTCTGAAGCCATTAGCTCCCCAACTCTACTCCAACTCTCCTGCCTTCCAGCCCCCCAAGCCTATGCCACCTCCATTCCATTAGTCCCCCACTTTAGCCCACTCACATTTAGTGACAATGCCCTCCACACAGACGACACAGCTAAGGAAGCAGGAGGTAAGAGTCCGGGGAGAGACATGCTTGGAGCCAAAGCTGCCCTCCAAGCCTATATAGAACTCCTCATACTGCTTGGCATATGTAGCATCAATGGAGGCCACAAAATCCTTCAATGCCCGCTGGAAGGCAACCAGCTCCTCAAAGGCATTGCTCAGGAGGCTGCAGACGGGCGAGAGAAAGAATCATTAGGCAGAGAGCGCAGAACTCAAAAAATGACCCACGGGCTTCCCTGGTGGCGCAGTGCTTGAGAGTCCGCCTGCCGATGCAGGAGACGCGGG
>NW_006778796.1:4407378-4419739 GCF_000442215.2 Lipotes vexillifer
AAAAAAAAAAAAAAAAAAAAAAAATGACCCACAAAACAGAAGTGGACATTCTTAGATCATCAAAGCTTTGACGGCAAAATCTAGCTTCTACTTTCTCCTGCCATCCTACAAGGCCCAGTACAATACATCAGAACTGAGGGCCAACTTTTAATTCAATGATGGAGAAATGATACTCAGTTAAACATGGAAGACGGAGCTCTTGAGAAGAAAATGTCCACCACCTACTTTGGGAAGAGAGGTAAAAAAACATAGGAGCTGGTGAGACACTAAGGGCTTCAGGGTCAAAAACATTTCATCCAGGTCCTCTCCTGTGAAGCCTGCTCCAATCCAGGGAAGAGAGGGGAGACATTCTCACTCAGGGCCAGGATGTGCCCTTGGAGACTCCCAACCACTCACCGGTTAGCCCTTTTCTCGTTTTTCCTACGCAGGTCATTCACGTTGACAATCAACCGGTACTGGTTGTCACTAATCAGCTCCCGAACTTTGCTTTGATAAATTCCCTGGTCTTCCTGCAAAATAGCCACCGCATGCCACAGCAGCCACAAATTCAAAAATCAGATGTTTTTCAACAGAGGCAGCTCTCACAGCAAGAAAAATATATCCATCTCTGCGGCACATCTGAACCCCAATTTCTCCCACGTTTTCACTCACTAGCCTCGGATTCCAAATACGCCCTAAGAGGCCAGTGTATGAATTATAATGACTTCCTCAAGGTCCATATTATTCCTATTATCACCAACAGCTCTTCTGTGTGCAGTCATTTCTCAACCTTTAATGGGGAATTAAAACCAGCTCGTAAGTCTACGAGGACAACAAATAAAAACTTTGTCAAAGTGTAAATTAAACGGACTTTTAATATGCATATCAAAGTGACTTTTCCTTGCAGAATTTTGTATGGAATGAAAATATTTCATTTCCCTATCATCTGTATAATATAAAAAGAGTTCCTACATCCGGACCTAGGAGTAGGGAGCCTTAGCTACATTTACAAACAGCACTATCAACACTTCAAGATGTTTTTACCGACGTTCCACGGCTGTCAGTCTTAAATTGCATGTAAAACCCCCTTTATCTGCATACCAATACTCTTTCTCCGCAACCCACTAGATATGTTAAAAGACTGCGACCAAATCTCCGGTTAGGAAGTCGGTCACTAAAACCTGGGGACCCTAAAATGCGGCGGGTCACTACCGTTTTCCTGCCGTCCTTCCCCTCACCCTCCTCTCCAATTAAGAGAGCAGGGAGTGATCAACGTGGTCTTTGCAGCTGGTTTGCACTTGGAGGAAACCTGTTGCCTTTCGCGAGACCCGGCTACCATTTGACCTGGGAAAAGGTCACAGGATCGCTTTTAACCACTGACTCCGCCTCTAGGAAAGCTACGAGTTCAGGGCGGAAGGTCCCGAGCCGCTGCCCCGCAGCTGCAGCCTGGAGCCCCGAGGCCTCCCTCGGCCCCTGCGCGGCCCTGAGGCTCCCAGCGCCCTAGTCTCGCGACCCGGCGCCTCTCTCACCTCGTCGTCCAGGAAGTCCAGGTAGTCTCTCTGCGCCTCTCTCAGCTCCACATCGTCCAGCACCACGGTCCCCGCCATGCTCGCCGCACGGAAACTTCTGCCACCGGAGCCGTGCTGAGGGCCCCTGGCTGACCCTGCCCCGGCGCTAAAACTTCCCAACTTTTCCCGCCAACAAAAGTAACCTTAAGAAAGGGGCGGGGTAGCTTGTAGGGTATTTACATTCTGATTGGCTGAATCCTCTCACGCGAGAATAGAGAGTATCCAATCGAGAGCTGCTTCTTCTCCGAGTTTTCCGCGCGGCACCTCGCTGTGGCGGGAAATGTGCCATCCGGGGCCCTCTCCGCTCCGCCCTTACAGACGGGAAAGCTGAACAATAGGACGAGAGGATGCTAGCGGAGCCCGTTCATTGGGCAGCCGGAGGGCCGGCGAGACCTGGGAGCACTGCATTCTGGGAGTCGTAGTCTTCCCCCTTATTTCCGGATGTTTTATAAGGGTTTTTTTTTTTTCAAGCTGTGCTGCAGAGTAAAGAAACTCAGCCCGGAGATTGGGCTGAAAGTAGACTAGACTAGACGTCAGAGCATGGAGGTTTAGAACGCAGGGAAATAAAAACATAAAGGCAAATCGTTTTAAAAATATATTCAAATCAGGTATGTTTTTCAAACCACCAACCTCTAGTGGCATCCAGGGGGAAAAAGTGAATTTCGAGAATCTGTGGGTGGAAAATAGAATCACAGCATCTTTGGGAGAGGTTCTTTAGTTCAGTGAGACCCGTTTGCCATCTGAATACCATGGCTTGAAGTACCCCATAAAAAACGAAATTCTGGACGTAATTACTACACCATCCTACTTGCCAACGGGTAAGTTAAAGGTTTTCTCGCCTTATGAGAAGATCACAAGTTCTTTTTGAAAAACTTAGTTTATTGAAAGATAATTAGACACAAGGAGAAACAAAAAAGGTGTTTCAAGCCACTCTTAAGTATCGATTAGTAATTAAAATATAGCAATTCTGAAATGATAAATAATTAAAAGACCAATTGCATGCGATTTGTTTCTTTCTTTTTTTTTTTTTTGCGGTACGCAGGCCTCACACTATTGCGGCCTCTCCCATTGCTGAGCACAGGCTCCGGACGCGCAGGCTCAGAGGCCTTGGCTCACGGGCCTAGCCGCTCCGCGGCATGTGGGATCCTCCCGGACCGGGGCCCGAACCTGTGTCCCCTGCATCAACAGGCGGACTCTCAACCACTGCGCCACCAGGGAAGCCCTGTTTCGATTTTTTAGCTTTATTTTTGAGGTGTAATTTATATACAATAAGATTCACAAATCTTACATATACAGCTCAATGAATTTTTATTATGTATACACCCCCGTAACCACCCAGTGCACAGTAAGGAGCCATCGTCCCTAAATGTTTTTTTTTTTTCTTTTTTTGCGGTACGTGGGCCTCTCACTGCTGTGGCCTCTCCCGTTGCGGAGCACAGGCTCCGGACGCGCAGGCCCAGCGGCCATGGCTCACGAGCCCAGCCGCTCCGCGGCATGTGGGATCTTCCCAGACTGGGGCACGAACCCACGTCCCCTGCATTGGCAGGCGGACTCTCAACCACTGCGCCACCAGGGAAGCCCCCTGCATGTATTTTTAATTTTACTGAACAGGACTAGACACCTGGTAATTCTATATTTGAAATTTAGGCCAACTAATTATTAAATTATGTTTGAGGGTCTCCAGGACTCATTGTGCCCTGATAAGTATTTTAAGTATAAGCTGCCTAAACAATATCAATATATATGCCTTCTATTTGTATGTGTGTGTATATATATATATATATATATATATATTTAGTTATTATACGGTTTATAGTTAGCATATTTTTTGTGTCATCCTAGCGGGCAGATACATCAATCCTTAGTCAAAGGAAAAAGGCTGTCATCTGCCTGCTTGCTTCATATATATATATATATATATATATATATAAACAGGCAAAAAAAAAAGAAAAAAGAAAGGAATTCTAGATGAAGATTCTGTTTGCAATTATGTAGTAAGAGACAATTACTCATTAACTTGAGAATACCTTTATCACTTGATCATAATGTCATTTTATGACTATACTGAAGGTAATGCTGACAATATTCTCTTCTCTGGAAACAACTTGAAATTAACACTAAAAGAACCTGGAAGCTTAGTTCAAACAAGAAATCAAATTCTTTCCAATGGAAAGTCCAAAGGAGTAGAAATATAAAAACCAAACCTTTGACTCTAACACACTTTTCTGTGGGCTTTAGTTTTCTCATATAAAAGATGAGGAAATTAGAAAATCTGTAACATTCCATGAACCTATGGCAAATTTGGAAACTGTAAAGACAATTCCTTTTTTTTTTTTTTTTTGTCCGCCGTGCCATGGGGCTTGTAGGATCTTAGTTCCCCGATCAGGGATTGAACCCGGGCCCCCCGGCAGTGAAATCACGGAGTCCCAACCACTGGACTGCCAGGGAATTCCCAACAATTCCTTTTAGAATTTTGGAGTTCAGCACATGGAACCATCCTGCCATGGTTCTGGATTAAGACTTGATTTCCCTTAATGTCTTTATCTTCATCTGTGAAGGACATTCAGATTTATTTTAAATTTTTATTTTATATTGGAGTATAGTTGATTAACAACGTTGTGTTAGTTTCAGGTATACAGCAAAGTGATTCAGTTATACATACACATGTTTCTATTCTTTTTCAAATTCTTTTCCCATTTAGCTTATTACAGAGTACTGAGCAGAGTTCCCTGTGCTATACAGTAGGTCCTTGTTGGTGACACTCAGATATTTAATTGGTATTTCTCCCTTTCATTAGGGCGTGAGATCTTTGAGCAGAGAAAGTGTTTCCTTCGTTATTCCCTGCTCCTCCAAACTGCTCAGAAAGGACAATCAATCAGGTTGCTCAAAGAAAAAAGTTGGGGCATTCGTATGTATGTCATAGAGTCCGGTGGAGCCAACGCCCTCCTCTACCAGAATGAAGAAGCAGGTGTCACCTGATGAGCACGGCATCTATGGTTCCCATATCTGCTTACATTCTTGCTTTTCTTCTGCATCCCTTTTCACTCCACCCTAGACCTAAACCAGTCTCGCTCCTTGTAGAGCAAAAGTATGCAGGAAGCTGGTGAAAAACAGATTGCAAAGTATATGTAATACTTACAGTTTTCCATGTCCTCAAGGACCAAAAAGTCCCAAAGGCACAGAACAAACCCATAATAAAGATTATTTATACTTACTAAGTGATATATATCTTTGTTCAAACCAATGAACAATATTATAAGTTGCAGAACTTTTCAAACAACACCTGTGATTAATAACTAGTATTAATAGCACAGGGAATATAGTCAATAATACTGTAATAACTTTGTATGGTGACAGATGGTAACTAGACTTATCCTGGGGATCATTTTGTAATGTATAAAATGATCAGATCACTATGTGGTACACCTGAACTAATATAATATTGTGAGCCAATTATACTTCAATTTTAAAAATAAATAAATAAAAGTAAAAATAAAAGGAATATTTGGAACACACAAAACCCTAGCTTTAGGCACTCAGGAAAGTGCCATAATCCATTATAGCTTTTTGACATTAAACTCAAAGACCACAAAATTTTGAAGGTCAAAAACTACACCTCTAGGTTTCAGAGCAGCTTAAGGAATAACCTACAGGTCCAGGCTTTCCCTGACCAAGCAGATCTGTTTTCTTCTGTGATATGGACCAATCAGAAGCTTCTCCCGATGCTGTAGCTAGGGTCAAGAGCACCGAGACAAGCAGACCCATTTGTTTTTCTGACTGCTCTACTTACTAGCTGTGTGACTGTGGAAGCCCTCTTAACCACTCTGTACCTCGGTTTTCTCACCTTCAAAATTAGAACAGAAGTAGCATCCAGCTCACAGAATGGTTTGAATATTCAGTGAAGTCATAGCAGATGGAAAATATTGAGAAAAATGTCTGGCATATAGTAAGCGCTAAATAAATGTTAACCATTGGTGGTGGTGATAGTGGTGGTGTTGGTGGTAATTAGTGTTTGGAGAGGGGTCAAGAGATGTTGGGGAGAAAGGAGAGGAAGCACAGCGGCACATTCTGGAACAATTCAAACAGCCAAATTCAAGCCCCCTTCCCACTCCCACCCAAAGCTTACAATGGAACCAGTCCACACACTTTGAGTGAGACCGTCTTTGCTGCAAATTGGCTAAAGGAGTATTCATAGAGTATTGGTTGGCTCAGGTTCTGCCAATGTTGAAAGCCATCAGAGGCGTTTACTTCATGCTTAAGGAACATTATGGAAGAAGACCAAATGGTCCCTGGAGTTAGCCAGCGCAACTGGTAAAGACAGGAGAGCCCCATAGCCTCTGCCCCATCTTTTGCTTCCTGCAATCTTTTGGATTAGATATGCTACAAAGAGCAGGAAAAGCCAGGAACCAGAGAGCATCAGTGATCCGATTTGCCCGTTAGATTTGACAACAGAGTTGATCTGCCAATCAACATAGTTGATTCATTGACATTTGCCAAGGTTAATTTCAGCAGCCAGGTTTCTTAGTCCCTGAAAAGTCATCTTCATTCTTTTGGGGTTTTTTTTTCAGTTTTATTGAGATATAATTGACAAATAAAAGGTCATCCCCATTCTTAATTGCACAAATTTCACAGAAGCTCTGTTTGAAGAGGTTTGCTTCAGTCCTTAAAGATTTACAGGGAGAAATTACCAAAAACTTGCTGAGTGAATACAGTATATGAGATTCTCTATTAATAACTCCACTCTGTAAATCTGTCTAGATTTGTGTGCAGTTTTTTAAAAAAATACAGTCCTTTAAGCTTTAACTGTGACAATGTGATGAAATGAAGAGATTTAGCCATGTAAATCAACCAATCAAATATTAGTTGAGCACCTATATACCTAATTCTGTCCTTGACCAGAGACTTTAGGTCAGCACTGCCCAACAGAACTATAATGCAAGACACATATATAAGTTAAAATTTTCTAGTACCTGCATTTTAAAAAGTAAAAAGAAACAGGTGAGATTAATTTGGCAATGTTATTTAACCCAATATACCTAAAATATAATTTTTAACATGTAATCGATGTTTTCAAAGTATTAATAAGGTATTTTGCATTTTTTATACTGACTCTTAAAAATCCAGTGTGATTTTTATACTTACCCACATCCCAATGCAGATTGACCACATTTCAAGGGCTTGATCACCACATGTGGCTAGTGGCTACCATATCAGACAGCACAGCCTTAGAGTATAAAAATCTATCTCTTGAAATAGCTTATAATTTAGCTTGAAATAATAGCAATAATTTATTGAACATATACTCTATGCCAGACACTATGCTAAGTACTTTACTATGTAATCTTATTTAATCTTTTCAATACCTTGTGATGTGGTTATTTTTAATCCTCATTTTACAGGTGAAGAGACTACAGCTCAAAAGATCCCAGAATCCCATACCAGTAATGGACAGAGGCAGGATTTGGCCCCAATCTATGTCTTTATCAAATAGCATTTAAGAACAAATGAGTATGTTAAGATCCAAATGCAGAATCTAACCCAAAAGACTCAGTAGAATTTACTTAAATATTAAGCAAACAGATGTTTTATATTTTAAAATACTTTACTTGAGTTAAAAAGACAGTGGATTTTATTTTTACCTTAGTACATTATAGTTTTTCTTATTCATTCTACTGTTTAAGGTATAGAGGGACCTTTCTCTGGACACGGTGGATAGTTTAAGATGGCATAGCATCACACAACATTGTAAATCAACTATACTTCAATTTAAAAAAAAGTTGGGCTAGCATCTGTATGTGTCTTGTAACATTTGTTTATTCATTCATTTAATCAATTATGTGTGAGCTATGTATGAGACGGTAAATTAGATATTACTTATAATCCGTTTTTATTCTATCTTATCCTTCAACTAAACTGTACATCATTATTTTGAAGTTTCAAAATATTTAAATGCCTTTTATTCATCCAACAGAGCTTTGAGATGCTGATATTTATTCATACTATAAATAATATTACTGGTATTTTACTATATGCAAGATATTTAGGGGGATACGGAGATGAATAAGATGAAAAGTTTACAATCCAGTATGGAAAATAAGGCACAAACATAAATAACCATGAGAAAAGGCACATGTGTTCTAGGCGTGGTACAAGGTGCCATACGCATTAAAAAATGGCAGATTTTTATGCGTATGTTTGTGAGGCACCTTGGGGTACAAGCTGCAGACATAAATTTGCACAGGAGTGATGAGGGGAAGCTAAAGAAAGGGGGTAGTATTTGATTTGAGGATCAAAAGGTGGGCAAGGGCTTCCCTGGTGGCACAGTGGTTGAGAGTCCACCTGCCGACGCGGGGGACACGGGTTCGTGCCCCGGTCCGGGAAGATCCCACATGCCGCAGAGCGGCTGGGCCCGTGAGCCATGGCCGCTGAGCCTGCGGGTCCGGAGCCTGTGCTCCGCAATGGGAGAGGCCACAACAGTGAGAGGCCCGCGTACCACAAAAAAAAAAAAAAGGTAGGCAGTATTTCCTCTAGGGAAATGTGACAGCAGTGACATTCTAAGCAAAATGTAAAGGCAACAATGACCAACTCCTTGGGAGAGACTGAGGTGGCTGGAATGAAGGGTCAGGGGGACAGGTGGGTGCAAGGTAGGACTGGAAGCAATCAGGTGTATCGGGCCTGGCTGTAGAAGACGCTCACCAGCAGAGTAAGAAGACTGTGCTGGAGTTAGTAGGTGAAAGGGAGCCATGGATGGCTTTTGAGCAAAGGAGAGACGATATTAAAGTCGTGCATCAGGAAGGTTAATCTAGACAGAGAATGTGTAGAAATGATGATTTTAATAAGATAAAAAGAAAGGAGGCCTGGAAAGCGTATTCAAAGAAGGGACAGAAAGAAGAGGATGAGAGTGAGACATTCCAGAGTAAAAATGGACCGATCTAAAAGCTATTTGGATGGAAGTGGGAATGACGGGGAGAGAGAGAGAGAAATTACATATATGTAGAATAAATACATTCTCATACACAGGCCTCACGGGCTTACAAAAAGCATATAGTTGCTAATGATCTTTATTTAGAGTGAATAATTATTTTGCAGTTAAGACACAGAAAAACCAAGCAGGTATCCTTAAAACACCAGTAGTCGGGAGAGGAATACAACTGACATTTAGTTCCACAACATTTTCTAGGACAGTATGGAAAAGGAAGGAAATTTATATTTTGTTGAATTTTAAAACAAGGTATATATACACTATACCTCAGTAAAGTGAAATATATATAAATTATGCCTCAAGCAAGTTTATTCTAAAAATCTAAACAAAGAAAATAAATCATTAAAGCACCATGACTGCGTGTGGTCAGCTAGTGGGCAGGAGAAGGGCCGGTGCTCTTTGAAGCAAACTAAGTATTAATTTTAATTGGCTCCATGCCATTTGCCTAAAAACCCACAGTCCCAGTCCACATCATTTACAATCAGTTTCATAGACCAGAGGCCAGGGTTTGGAAAGACTGAATCTCATTGCATCCTCTACTCACTGAACATTCGACAACAGAGGAGCAGAATTTGAAAGCTGTTTGTGAAGCACCCTGGTATACAAGCTTCAAAAATGGTTGTTCTGATCACTCATCTGCCCTTTACAGAAATATACTAAGATCACCTCCTCCATGCCCCATCCCCCAACTCATACCCACAGTTCACTTCCAGTACCTTCCTACATTCTTCTAGCTCAGTTGTGGGAATCTTTAGATAAAAAGAAATACAAGCGTTAGTTATCCTTTTTCCAGCCGTGCACTATTCTGTTGGTTTTAGGAGTGTAGAAAAACCATTAACACTCTAATTTTATATGTTAAGTGCTACAATGCTCAAAACAAAAATCTATGAGAAGATGAGAGGTTTAGTGTTTACTTCTTTCCCAAGCCTTTCATTGGATTCTTTGATAAGCCTCCAAAAAATATCTCTGATCTGAAACCAAACCCAGATGGATATTTTTCCTGGCCTGTGTTCATCTGGTTAGCCACCTGTTTCTCTCTGCGCTAATACAGGAAGGGGATATGAGAAAATGGAAGGTGTTGGCTTGGAGCCCTAGAGGTCTGGGGAAGGTGGCTTTTAAAATAATTATCCTTTATTCACTGCCACGTTCCAATGCCACCTGCATTAATGGAAATGCAAAATGTGCCAACAACGTTCATTAAAAATAAATGAATATCAGGGTGTATGCTAGAATTGCAGAGCAGGAAGTCAACTTAGAGTCATTTAGTCTAAAGCCTCATTTTATAATCTAGACAGCTGAAGTCCAAAGAAATCCAGTTAGATTCTAAAATCAATATATTAAGTAGAGATTTTTTTAAAAGGTAAAGAAATACTCAGGAGACAACAAGACCCTGAAGGAAAGGTAGATTTGAGCAAATCAAACATTTAGAATTGAACAGTATAGTTATTGAAAGAATAAATCAAGACTGGTTAAAAGAAGAGACACATTGAAAAGAGAAATAGTAAACTAGAAGACGGAGCTAAGGAAATTGCCATATGCAGCAGAATGGGGAAAATGAAAAATATATAGAGAAGTTAAGGGAAATGAATGATAGAAGGAAAAGGTTCAAATATATCTAGTGGGGATTTCAGATGGAGAAGAACAAAGGAAATAATAGCTAAAATTTTTCCAACATTGATCAAAGAATCCACAGGTTAAAAAATCACAATGAATCCTAAGCAAGGAATATGAAATTAAACCTTCACTTAGACACACTGTAATGAAACCCAGAAATATGGGGAAAATATTAAAAGCAATCCCAAAGAAAAGAACATTTTAGACTGACAGCAGATTTCTCAACTTTAATAACAAAGGCCAGAAACAATGGAATAATATTTTCAAAGGTCCAAAAACAAAAAACCTGACAACCTAGAATTCTATACCTTGTTAAACTATTTTTTAAATTTTATTTATTTATTTTTGGCTGCATTGTGTCTTTGTTGCTGCCCGCAGGCTTTTCTCAAGTTGCAGCAAGCAGGGGCTACTCTTTGTTGTGGTGCACAGGCTTCTAATTGTAGTGGCTTCTCTTGTTGTGGAGCACAGGCTCTAGGTGCGTGGGCTCTAGAGCGCAGGCTCGGTAGTTATGGCTCACGGGCTTAGCTGCTCCACGGCATGTGGGATCTTCCCAGACTAGGGCTCGAACCCGTGTCCCCTGCATTGGCAGGTAGATTCTTAACCACTGCGCCACCAGGGAAGTCCCTATACCTTGTTAAACTATTACTAAAGAGGCAAAATACTTTCAGAATAACACTTTGGGCCCTTGTTGAACGGACTCTGTATTTGTCTGCTAGGACTGCCATGGCAAAATACCACTGGCTGGATGGCTTAAACAACAGAAATTTATTCTCACAGTTCTGGAGGCTGGAAGTCCCAGATCAAGATCTGGAAGGGTTTGCTTTCTGGTGAGAGCTCTATTCCTGGCTTGCACATGTCCGCCTTCTTGCACATGTCCACCTTCTTGCTGAGTCCTCACGTAGCCTCTCCTTTGAGCATGTGCAGAGAGAGAAAGAGCTCTCTGTCTTACACTTCTCATAAGGCCACAAGTCCTAGTGGATTAGGGCCTCACCCATATGACCTCATTTAACCATAATTATCTCCTAAAGATCCTATCTCTAAATACAGTCAAATTGGGGACAGGGGCTTCAAGATATGAATTTTGGAGGGACACAGTTCAGCCCACAGCCAACTTCCAAAGGATACATTTCAGGAAGAAAGAAATTGAATACAGAAGTAAGGAATGGGATGCAAAAACAACAGTGAGCGAAGAAACTGGTAAACATAAAAGTAAATCTAAAGAAGTCAATACAAATCTAAAAAGTCAAATCTAAAAAGCAATAAGGGTACAAATGAACTTATCTACAAAATAGAAATAGAGTTGCAGATGTAGAAAACAAACTTATGGTTACCAGGGGGTATTGGAGAGAGGGATAAATTGGGATATTGGGATTGACATATACACACTACTATATATAAAATAGATAACTAATAAGGACCTACTGTATAGCACAGGGAACTCTACTGAATACTCTGTAATGGCCTATATGGGAAAAGAATCTAAAAGGAGTGGTTATATGTATATGTATAACTGATTCACTTTGCTGTACACCTGAAACTAACACAACATTGTAAATCAACTATACTCCAATAAAAATTCTGAAAATAAATACATTAAAAAAACAAAAAAATAAAAAGCAATACTGATAATAATGACTAATTTGGAGGGGGGCAAAAACTAGATGGAAATAACTAGCATTGTCCAATAGGACCTTCTACAATGATGTAAATATTCTATATCTGCTCACTTCAGTTTGGTAGCCATTAGCCACATGTGGCTACTGAGCACTTAAAATGTGGCTATGTAACCAAGGAACTGAATTGTTAACTTTACATAACACCAATTAATTTAAATTTAAGTAGCCACATGTAGCTAGTGGTTACCATATTATACAGCACAACTTTAGGTATAATAACATGGCAAATTGCTAGAGCTGATCAAAGTTAAATATTTTAAGGTCTTTATTTATTTGGAAGGAGAATGACATTTTGAAGGCAGTTAGGTTAAAAATTTAAGGGTAAAGACTAGAAAAATTGAAATAAAATTTATCACTGCCAAATCAATAAAAGGAAAAGAGGAATAAAGAAAACACTTGTTGATACACAGAAGACAGGAAAAGAGGTGGGGAAAAAAAGAAAAGCTGGGTAAATAGAAAGCATAAGCACTATTATAGAATAAATAAGAAATGAATTGGTTTATTCTTATAATGGAATACAGAAGTTTAATCAAGAGAATGCC
>NW_006778796.1:4420375-4428340 GCF_000442215.2 Lipotes vexillifer
ATCAGGTAGCAAAGATACGTACAGTACCTTTTATATAAATGATCTCCTGGCCTCTTGCTTAAGCCCTCCAAGCCTTTCCCTCTTGCTTCACCACCTTCATGGGTCCTCTCTGAGACATTCAAAAATTGAAACCTTGGGGACTTCCCTGGCAGTCAGGGTTAGGACTCTGTGCTTCCACTGCAGGGGGGCTCTGTTCGATCCCTGGTCGGGGAACTAAGAACCCGCATGCTGTGTGGCGTGGCAAAAAAAAAAAAGTTGAAACCTTTTCTTCCTCCAGCCCTAAGCTGGGACACTCAAACTAACCTCTGGGGGAGCTCTGTCAGGAGAACAAGGGAGACAGACTAAGGACAAAGTCTGGAAATGGGAACTTTCTGGGGGGCCCCAGAAGCACCACAGAATCCTGCACCTGACTTGTCTTACTGTGGGAGCCACAGCAGGGAGCCATGGTCAAGAGGCTAGCAGAAAAGGATGTGGCAGTTCCTGACACCTAGGGTTCATGCTCTTCCTCCCCTGTGTCCCCACTTGAAGTGTGGAGCCCCCAACAGCCTTCTCACACCCAGCCTTGGCCTTCCAAAGCCAGCCCTAACAGTCCTCTCTTTTCAAGAGGAGTCAGCTGGTGCTTACAGCTATGGGAGGCATCTTAGCAGAGACAGCAGTCTGGCCCAGCAAGATATTTCTGTCAGCTGTGCTGCGGGAGCTGATCTGTTCTGTTTAATTTCCATTGAAGGGATTTTCCAACAAAGATGTTTGTGCAAACGTGTGATGGAGGGTGACTGGTCCCACCTGCTTCCTCATTGGCCAGCCAGCAATTGACCAATTTTAGCCTGGCTTCTGCCTGCACTAGGCTGTGTCCCTAAAGGGGACCCCAGCCCCTTGCTGTCTTTGCTCAAGAAAATACAGTGCTGCGAAACCACAAGATATATTTAGTCCCAGCCTACATTGCCAAACTGTTTTCAGTTATTTTCCATTCACACCCCCTTCTGTAATTTTCCATTTCCCCATAGCCCCCTTTTTAGCTCCCACAGTTTTCCCTAGCCTCTTTTTGTTCCCCACTTTCACTTCCCTATAGCTGCATTTAGTTACCTCTGTTCTCCCTTTTAAAACTTCAGCCACCTTTGTCTTAGTTGGAGTTGAGCCCAGTTTATTTTGGGTCTCGCTTCCCTACTGCAGTAGTCTGAATAAAATCTGTCTTACGCCTTCAACAAGTGTCTGGTGCTGTTTCTCTTTAACAGGGCCAGTCCAGGACTTCCACTGATGGTTTCAGCCCTCACACCCCCAGGCCAGGAGCCAGCAGGACATCCCAGGCACCACAGCAGGATCCATCTGGGGTCCACTGGGCCCCAGCAGAGAGCTGACACCTGCTTGCCATCATGGAGGAGCCTGCCGTCAAGAGGCGCCTGAAGATGATTCAACTCAACACTTCAGTCTATGAAGATGTGGCCGGGTGTCTTCTGGTGCAGGAATATGTCTTGTATATACACCACTGTCATATCAAGTTCAAGGCCCTCAGGGTGCCTACAAGAAGGCCCACATGGCTATTCTGTGCTCTGGGCCAGCCCCTCAGGACTGCCCCTTCCATGAAGAGATGGATTGGGTGCTGCAGATCAAGAGATGGATTGGGTGTACCAGCCCAGCCAACCTCAGGGAGCAGACCCGGCCATGGGATCTTGACCACCACAACCAGCTGACCCAGGGAAGAAAAAAAAAGTCATTAGCAGAAAGATGGGCCAGAAGGGCGCTCTCCTCAGCAGCAGCAGCAGCAGAGGCACCAGAACCAGAGGTGGAAGGTGGAGACAGAGCATCAGTTTAAGCTAGAAATGGAAGTGTTGGAGCTGCCCAGTGACCATCGACTTGAAAGCCCAGCTGGTACCCAGACCAACAAGACAACCGAGATGGAGATTAGCCAGGATGCCTAAGAAACTGGGCCAGGTAAGTGGCCAAATGTGTTCTACCAAAGCCCTAATGCCATGGGACTGGGTGGAGAGGGAAGTCACAAGTGATAAAACCCAGGTTGAGGTCCCCTCAAAGGACCTGGAGCTCCTAAAAATTTAAGAAAGCATGGTTTCACTGCTGGTGTTGGAGCCTGCATATTAAAACTGGAAAGGACACTGGGAGACCATCTTTGACTCTTACATTTTACAGATGAGAAAACTAAGCCAGGGGAAAGTAATTTGCAGAAGGTGACAGAAACTACAAGTTAATGCTAAGGCTGACACTAGAACCCCAGCGCAATGATCCTTCTACCGGCTTATAACTGACTCTTGCCTTCAATGTACTTTATAATGGGGCATCATGGTAATCTCTTCCAGTCTTAAAACTGGGGCTTGGAAAAAAAGGGATAAGGAGAACAGCTAATATTTCTCTCTCCTCCAACAGAAGTCCAGAGGGGACCAGTCTCCAGACAGAAACCAGCCTCAGAGAGAAACTTCGTCATCAGCTCCTGGGGTGTCTACAGTGCCCCCTAGAGCACAGGTAGGCCAGTGTGCCAGCTCCAGCCCAGAGCCTGACCCTCAGGTGCCACCTGACTGTTGTTGCCATGATTGCCACTGATATGGCAGCGAACAGGCGCCTGGCCAGTGAACTGGCCTGGGAATCAGCTGCCCGGCTGCAGGGCCACTGAGGCCAGCACAATTCCCACATGGCCGTCCTGGTCCAAATGGTCCACCTATACCCAGCCCCGGGAGGCAGTAGCCATTCTTCAGGACAGAATGGGCTGAGGGTGACAACTAACTGCCTGAACCTACACTGGAACATTCTCTCTTTTCTTTTTTTCTTAAAGGATATAATTTTTATTTATTTTTGGCTGCGTTGGGTCTTCGTTGCTGCACGTGGGCTTTCTCTAGTTGTGGTGAGCGGGGGCTACTCTTCTTTGTGGTGCATGGGCTTCTCATTGCAGTGGCTTCTCTTGTTGCACAGGCTCTAGGCATGTGGGCTTCCATAGTTGTGGCGTGTGGGCTCAGTAGTTGTGACATGCGGACTGTAGGGCGCGGGCTCAGTAGTTGTGGCGCATGGGCTTAGTTGCTCCGCACATGTGGGATCTTCCCGGACCGGGGATCAAACCCATGTCCTCTGCATTGGCAGGTGGATTCTTATCCACTGCACCACCAGGGAAGTCCAGAACATTCTTAATTGTGTGATATTATGGTAAGCATTTTGTGTATGAATTTTTTTAGTCTTTGTAAGCATAGATACCGCCTATTTTAGGCCTTAAGGTCTCAAAGCATCCTTGGTGTCTTATTTAGGGTGATATAGTAAAGAGAGTAGAATACACAGATAACTCATAATGCTCACCTCCAACTACTAATCCATGGGGATAGGTGTTTTAGTGGATATTTTCAAACTCCCTGAAGGGAAGACAGTTACCTGTGATGCTCTCTCACCAAATGGTGGTAAAGCCATGGGAGAGTTTCTCTCTTTCTGTGCCTTTGACTGCCTCAACCTCTGCTCCATTGTTCAACTCCCCCCTCAGCCCAGGCCTCACTGAGGTCATGACCAGACCTCTAGGTAGGCACCTGACTTCTGTGGTTCCAGAAGGTTGAGAATGGCAGGGACAGGAGAAGCAGGGCCCCTTCCCTCTTCCCTTCTACTGCCACCCAGCTCCACCCAGGACCTGGGACTGATTCTGATCATCAGCCAGACTCCCTGAGGCTCCAGAGAATGCTGCTCAGTCTGCAGTGACAAAGCAGAGTGACATCATTTTCACACAGGAAGTGGGGTGGTGCCAGAGCTCCCTGATCTCAGTGGGGCTCGCTCATGTTACAGAGAGAGAAGTCAAGGCCTGGAGAGATTCCAGGACCTTGGGGTCCTAGGAGATGGGCTTCCCAGTTCAGAACTTGTCCAAGTTGAGGGTCCACCCAAAGCTTACCTTAATCTCAACAGACCCCCAACTACTATGTTCCCAGCAGTATTCTCTCGGCAGAGGGCGGCTGCAAGTGAAACATGGGCCTGAGGTGTGCTTCTGCTCTCCCGATCGAAGCTTTGAGTGCCACCCTTCCCCACTGCTCACTGATTCCAGCTGTTTAGGGTTCTGGAGCCCCAAGACCAGCCTTCCTCTCACCTCAAGCCTGAAACAGCTCAGGCCTAGGCTTGTTCCTCTTCCTTCTGAGCCCCAGATTAGTAAATAAACACCTGCCACATCTTAGCAGTGTCCCCTAAGCAAAACAAAGCCTTCCTTCTCTGCCTTATTTTCATTGTTAATATTAAAAACCACCTATTACCACACCACCACCGCTCCCAACCGATAAACCTTAAAGGAGGTCAAAAGAGTAAGAAAACTCTTTTTAAATTACACTTTTTAACTCCTAGAGCTTTCTCACTGTGGGATAGTCTTCACCCTGTAATCCTCCCCACACCCCACCACCCACTTTCCCACCCTCCCTCCACACACACCCACCCTCCAGTGACGTTTTTCACTTCTAGGACGTTGTGTGAGGGAAGGAGAGAAAACTGGAAAAGGGGAGGGGCACGCGGTAAACACAGCAAAATCAAATTACAGCTGGGTCTGGGGGTTGTCCAGCTCCATCTCTAAAGATGGGGAAGCCGAGGCTCCTGTCCAGCTCTGCAGAACTCCAGCCCGCGGTTTTCCTCTCACTCTTGCAGCTCAGCATCAGCTGGGTGGGCAACAGTGGGCTGGGAGGAGGGCTGCCTTCTGAAAACTGCTGGAAAGGGCAGGGCAGCCGCAGAAAGTACCTCTCCCTGTAATCCCTCAGGTTAACCCAACCTGGAGAACGGGCAGCCCCATCGTCCAATGAGCTACTGGGCTGCAGTCCTAGGACCAGCACGACATAAAGAATTACTGAAAGGGGCTTCCCTGGTGGCGCAGTGGTTGAGAGTCCACCTGCTGGCGCAGTGGTTGAGAGTCCACCTGCTGATGCAGGGGACACGGGTTCATGCCCCGGTCCAGGAAGATCCCACATGCCGCGGAGCGGCTGGGCCCATGAGCCATGGCCGCTGAGCCTGCGCGTCTGGAGCCTGTGCTCCGCAACGGGAGAGGCCACAACAGTGAGAAGCCCGCGTACCGCAAAAAAAAAAAGAATTACTGAAAGGCACTGACAGCTGTTCAGATAGTTCTTTTACATGTGCTTCCAGTAGCCCCAGCACACGCCGGGACCTCTCCATGACCTCCTCTAGGTCAAGCCACCTTTTCTGGAGGTGCCAAAAGGTAGCACAGATGGCAACCCCGATGTCATGGAAGGCACACACAAGCCCTAGATCTACCCACATGGTCAGAGGCACTGGGGAAGCCAGCCAGTACGGTCCAACAGCTGCTTTCTGCGGCACTGAGAGCGGCAATTTCATGTGGGCGGGCTCCATTTGAAGCTGGGGGTCCAGCGTTTTGCAGATGCAGTAAAATGTCTCCTGAGACATCCGGAAGGCTTGCTTCCATCTGTGGGGCTTAGTCTACACACTCAGAGGTCCTGCCAAAGATGAGGCAGTGTGGAGAGAGCCCTGGTCCTGGGGGCTCTTCTTCCAAGGAGGCAGGATACAGTGGCTCTATAAGCAGGGCGTGGATGACTACGGATGGAGGATGGCTTGATTCAGTTGGGTCAGAGCAGCCACCTGTCAGCCTCCCCACTGTCAGCCACAGTGTGGCAGCCATGCGGCCACTCCCCAGCTGGATCACCGAGTGTGCTTGGGAGTTATGGACATCGCTGAGCTGAGCTGAGCAGCGGCGTGTGGGTGTGTATGCTTTTCCTCATGATGGTCAGTGACATTCTTCTCCCCCAGGTGGGTGTGGGCACCAGGGAGCTCAAGGCTGAGTTAGCTGATGAATATCAGGCCTGCCATTATGAACCGGCTAAGGGTGTGAATGTAACTACATCTGTGTAAACCACACATCTGCATCCTCTGCCCATTTTCTTACAGACTCAGCAATACAAGAGCCAGGATAAAATGGCTCAGAGCAAATAAAACTAGGTTCTTAGTGGGGATTTCAGACAGTCTTCTTTTCTTCAGATAGACTTCCTCTCCTTAATGACTCCTTCTAAAGGACTTTAAATTTCACCAGGCCTTCTGACTCTCTTCTCCAAGCAAACACATTGGTGAAATTCTATGGAATTTCAAACAGTGCCCTGAAAAAACAGACTATTTCGCAGGTTTTACTTGCCCTGATCATGCAGTGCTCCCACAAGGAAACACATGAAAAGATAGTACTTTTTTGGACAAAAAGACAAGATCATTTTCGATCTCAGGTTCCTGGCTTTTAGTTAAAATTTTAACTCTGGATTTTGACTTCATTATTATGAAGAAGGGCCTGCTTCACAGGAATGCAGAAAAAGGACAGATGAATTATTCCTTAGAGCCTTCAGGATGAACAACCACAAGGAAGAACAGACTTTAATATTAGCACTGGCTATTTCTAGATCTGAGAGTTCTGGCATTGCCAACTCACATGGAATGCCCTTATGAGCTCCTAGAGCTGGAGCTAAGAGGCTGCAAAGGACTTCTGCTCACACCACTGCAGTGCCTTTCCTGATACTTTTCCTCCTAATGAAAATCGACTTCCATAATATTATGTGTCCTTTAGGCTGCTCTTTCTCTAAGAGCTAGTGTCCATCCTAGACAGGACTAGGAGTCAGATGATGATGCATTTGTATCCTAGCTCTATAGGCTGTGTGATCTTAGGAAAGTTACCATCCCTCTCTGTTTTTCAAGTGAAAACAAATAGGTTAACTCACCTAACCCTAAAGTTCCTTGCTGCGCTAACATTCTCAGGTTCGTTTCAGAGTCCAGGTCCCACACGATGTCAGCTGAGAAGGTGGCTGAAACTCTACATCTCAGAGCTTGTCTCCAGGTAGTTTAATAAATATAATACGGTAAACATGATTAACTGAACAGTGCATTCCACAAATATTTATTGAGCCTTATTATGTTTAAGAGATTACAATAGGCACAGACGATAAAGTGAAATAGCCATCATAGATACTAAATTTCATGTTGGTTATTGGATCAGCAGCTTGGAGAAGGAATATGCAGTATTTAGTCATCCTCTTCTATGTAGCTGTTTGTAACTGATAAGTCACTTGCTGTTAATTTTTGACTTGGGCAGGACTGATCAAGAGGAAACGTGAGTTTCTCTTCCGCTTTCTTTGCCTTATGATTTCCTTTGGTGTGAGACGTCTTCATGACCCGTCTTCCTCAATACCTCCTCCTAACGTGTTCACAACTCCGGGCTTCCTCCTTACTTACTACTAACACCTTACTATCCCAGATGTCAGGGCTTTTCACAAATCATTTAAACTTCCTCTGAGCAGTCCCAGACTGATATCACTAGACCCTATGAGGAGAGATGGAGGTGAAGGGGAGTTTCCAGCTAATTTTCTCCCTATCCCATTGCCTACATACGAAGCAAGTGCTTCTGCTGCAGCTGCTAATAAGCCGCTTTCTACTAATTGGTTGGTGAAAAGAGAAAGGAAAATGAAGCTTCCTACCTGGCCCCGCCCCACACCTTAAAAAAAAAATGGATGAAGATGGTTTAAGAACTTTATTTTCCCATTTAGGTTCGAAACTTCTCTCACAGAAGCTGGTCCCCAGATCCCCTTTCACAAATCCCTCCGTTCTGCCAAAGGTTTCTTTTCCCTCCCCATACCCCGCCGCCCACAGTTTCTAAAGGAAAACGTGTTTTGTTAAACTTGAAAACCTGTACTACGTCTTTGCAATGCAGGTGCCACCCATGAACAGAAAAGACTGACCTACAATGCCTCGCTTTCCCTCCTCCCTGGTTCACCTCGAGAGGGACTTAATGTTCACCTTGAACTTGTTCAACTTGAACTTCAGCCTCCAAGCGGAGGCAGGTAAGAACCCGCGGTCCTCGCCCCGCCCACAGCGCCCCCATCCCCAAGGCACTGGAAGCCAGTGGCCCCCGAGGTGTCCACCCGCAGCCTGCACCCACCCTGCAGCCCAAACTGCCAACCAACCCGCTCCTCCTCCTCCCCCCGCCCCACCACTGCGCGCTCCTCCTCCCCC
>NW_006778796.1:4429375-4439417 GCF_000442215.2 Lipotes vexillifer
CCCCCCGCCTCACTATCTCCGATCCTCCTCAGGTTCTCCTCTCTCTCTCTCTCTCATTCTTCGTTTCCCTCCTCCTCGCTTCCTCCAGGCCTACCTGAGTCACTTTTTTAAAGTACCTTTTTTTGTTATAAATTTCCAGTTCAGTTAACGGGAAGGTTTCAAAAGGAGTCAGAGGAACCCCCTCCTGCCGTTTACCTAAATTTGCCAATTGTCTCCTTTTGCTCCATTTGCCGGCCTTTACCCTCAGTAGTAGGGGCCCTCTCTCCCCGACCAGGCCACCCGGAGGTTTGTCCCGGCCACCCACTGAGGGCTCTGCAATTCCAGCAATGGGAAGTTGACTTTGACGTTAAAGAAGTTAAAGAACTGCAAAACCCTCCTCAGGAGGGAACAGATGACTTCGAGTACCTTCTTAGACTTCGAAACCCTGGGCCGCTGACTTTGCCGCTATTCACACTTGAAGTGAGTTTATCAGCTTTTCTCCAGTCAGACTCTTAGCTGAAAGCAGATCCTCGTGCAAAGAAGAGTTGATCCTCAGAGACAGGTCCAGGGCGAGGGTGTCGCCCGTCAGGGACCACCTGAATTGGATTCTGCAGTTTGGGAACTTGGCGCTCACCAAAGGAAAGCTAGAATGAAAAAAGTAGAGAACAGGGAGAGAAGAGAGAAAGAATAGGTTCTCCAAGGAAAGAACAAACCAAGACCTAAACAAAACAAAACCTACACATTCTGTCTTCCCACTTCCTCTCTTTGCAGTAAAGGTTTCCCTGAGCGACTACAAAACAAAATTCACGTAAGTGATAGTCCTTGGTGCAAGAAGTCGGCCACCAGGGGACGTAGACTGTTGGAGAAACATGGGCTTAAATTCAGCCTGTAACGACAAAATTACTCAGGCTTTGTCAGCGCTGTTCTAGTTCTGTTGCTTCTACAACCAGCTGTGTGGCTTCCAGAGTCCAGTGTAGATGACCGGGAGGCTGTCTGCACCTGGGACGTTGAACAGTCTCAGAGTCCAGGCTCATGGGCCGGTGGGCTCAGCCTGAAACCGCACACCTCGGATGGGACTCGAACCCAGTCTTCCAACTGAAACCACACAACTTGTCTCAGGACTTAATGAAGCTCAGGTTCTTCATGTCTCAGCACAGAAGGAATTCAGTAAGAGGCAAAGTGATAGGTAAGAAATACATTTATTAATAACCTTTGTAAAGAGGTTGCAGGAAAATAGGGTGCAAGAGGATGGTCATGCCCCAGGTCTCAGATGAGTCCTTGGGACAGGCCGTCAAGTGAGGTCCTTGGCTTCAGGCAGGAAAGAATTCAAGAGCAGAGCCACAGTAAAGTGAAATCAGAGATACACATTCTATAGACAGAATGTGGTTCTTCTCAGAAGGCGAGAGCAACTCCAAAGAAATACGGGATAGTTAGTCCATAGGCTAATGAGTAGGAGGATTATTCTAACTATTTGGGAGGGAGGGGTAGAGATTTCTAGGAAGTGGATCACCTCCCACTTTTTGGCCTTTTATGGTTGGCCTCAGAACCATCGTGGTGCCTGTGGGTGTGTCATTTAGCATGTTAATATATTACGAGTGTATAATGAGGCTCAAGGTCTACTGGAAGTTGAATCTTGCCACCATCTTGGGCCTAATGGGAACCACTTTATGTCATATCCTCAATAGCTATGTCATTCTTTTAAAGGTTGTGCCCTGCCCTCTTACCTCCTGTCTCCAACATGCCTGTAGACTTGTTTTCTTTTTTTTTTTTTTTTTGCGGTATGCAGGCCTCTCACTGTTGTGGCCTCTCCCGTTGTGGAGCACGGGCTCTGGACGTGCAGGCTCAGTGGCCATGGCTCACGGGCCCAGCCGCTCCGCGGCATGTGGGATCTTCCCGGACCGGAGCACGAACCCGTGTCCCCTGCATCGGCAGGCGGACTCTCAACCACTGCGCCACCAGGAAAGCCCATCTTTTAATTTTTAAAAATTAGTTGCTAACCTTAAAATATTAGATTTCTTATAAAAATCTAGATGTTCAACTCGGGGGGAAAGAAAGAGTCATTCTTTCCATCAACACTGGACCTTTATTCCCCACATATTAGCAAAAGACAGTTATTAGATACGTTAGATGCAGTCCTTACTGCATCTGCAGCCAGATGCACACATTGCTTCCTGCCAGGTCTCTGCGAGCATTTGAGTGTGGGCCTCTGCCCTACTCCTCTGCTCCCTGGGAACACTCCTCCCCAGAAGGCTGACCTTCATCTTCTGTACTTAGCCTACTCTCATACCTCCCAGGGACTCTTTGGTACCTTGACCTGCCTCTCCCAAGTCATGAGAAAAGATTTTGGGAAGCCAGGTTGAAGCCATCAGTTGATATAAAATGTATGGAAACTGAGTGATGAGAAAAGGAAGTGAATATGATCATAGACAGTTAAATTTTACTTCATCAACATAGACGAAAAGGAGTTGATAAAAGACTATCAGAAGACATATGAGAGGATATGGTTGTGATTAACATTGGTATCCTGTGCTTCATTCTTTCCCTCTTCTAGTCCCATGACTTTTAATAGTTTATTGAAAATAATAATAATAATTACAGCTCTATTTATTGAATATTTACCATACACAAGGAACAGTGAGGTTAGTACTGTTAATATCCCCATTTTGTGGATGAGGAAGCTGATGCCTAGAGAGGTCAAGTTCCTTTCATATGTCACAAAGCTAGTGAGCACTGGTGGAGCTGGGATTTGAACCTGGGGTGTGATTCCAGATTGGGAGCTCTGGTGTCTGTGCCTTGGAACATCAGGGAACTGAGTCTGCCTTTTTGTATCTCTCCAGAGAGATATAGATGCTCAGAAACTATTAAATGATAGGAATTAAGGAAAGGAGAAATGGGGGTGGGGGGAGAGAAAAGGAGAAAGAAAGAAAAGAAAAATGGTGGTGAGAGGGATAGAGTTATCTTTAGGAATATGTAAAGCTGCCCTCATTCTGATTGATTACCTGGTAAATACCTACTCTTATTTCCAGTCCTAATCTCAGTGGTTTCTCCTCTATGAATTCTTTTCTTTTTTTTTTTTTTTTTTTTTTTTTGCTCTCACTGTTGTGGCCTCTCCCATTGTGGAGCACAGGCTCCGGACGAGCAGGCTCAGCGGCCATGGCTCACGGGCCCAGCTGCTCCACGGCACGTGGGATCCTCCCAGACCGGGGCACGAACCCGTATCCCCTGCATCGGCAGGCGGACTCTCAACCACTGCGCCACCAGGGAAGCCCCTATGAATTCTTTTCTGACTCAGATGTTAAGTGGCTGCAGCACTGCACCTAGTTCATGCCTCCATTGTTGCACTTTTCGTGATTACTGTAATTTTACATACCTGTGTTGACTGAAGAAAAACACAACCTAAGAGTTTCAAGTTAAGTTTTATTTAGGGACCTGACTGAGGACTATAGCCTGGGAGACAGCCTCTCAGATACTCTGAGGATCTGCTCCAAAGAGGTGAGGGAGGAGCCTGGATATGTAGTTTTTGTTGGGAAAAAAAAAAAAAAAAAAAAAAAAAAAAAAAAAAAAAACCCCCCAAAAAAAAAAAAAAAAAAAATCAAAATTAAAATGCATATTTATTTGATTGCTCGAAGTTCTCAGTGCATTATCTGGATAGCCTGTCCATTTTTGTCTGGGTTAGTAAAAAAAAAAAAAAAAAAAAAAAAAAGCATCAAAAGATCACTGCTAAATACAAAAAAACAGAAATCTCAAATTAATGATTTTAGTGCTTTTCTACATATGGGAAGATGCAAGAGTCTGGGCTCATTGAAATTATTCCTTTGATATTCATCTTAACTTTGTAGGGCCAGTATCCTGTTTTTCTCCATGCTGAATTCCCTAAAGGACACACCGTCAGGGTCAGCTGCAGTGGCTGATGGCTTGATTGTGGGCAACATTCATTGTTTACTGGAATGGCAGGCAACATTCCCTTTCCACACCTCTCTCCCATGCTAGGCTCTGAGCTCTTTGAAGGTAGGGTCTCTCTGGCTGCTGCCTAGTACTTAGTATGGGCGCAAAATCTGTAAATCAATGAATGGCCTTTTATGGGGCATGAGCACATATTAACAAATAATACCCTTCTATTCTCTTACTACTCAGCACCTGCTTTTTGTATGGTTTGAAGTGAAATTTGGGAAGCCTACAGAGGAGTAATCATGGTCGTTTCCATTTTATATTTGTGCATTCGGAACCCACGAAGTCAGAGAGAATAGGAAGGAAAAATAAGAAGAGAGATGCAAGGCCAAGGAAGCTTCAAAGCTGTATATGCCACAACTTCTACAGGCAGCCTGTTTATTCATTCCACAACTATTAAGCACCTACTGTGTGGTGATGCTGTGCTTGGCAGTCAGATACAGCTGTAAGCAAAACAGTCAAGATTTCTTTTCTCATAAAGCATAAATGCTATGAGGGGAAAAGAAATAATAAACAAGTAATTAAACACATACATAAGATTTTTTTAAAATAGTAGGTTCTGTGAAAGAAATAAAGCAGGGAGGTGGGGCAGAGTGAGCAGGCTGGGCACTCTAGGATGGGTGATCAGGGAAGCCTCCCCTGTGGAGGTAACCTTTAAGCTGAGACTTGAATAATGAGATGGAGCCAGACCTGAGTATCTGTGGAGAAGAGTGTTTTGTGCAAAGGGAACAGCAAGTGCAAAAACACTGATTAGCAGGTATACTATTTTTATTTTTACTTTTTGGGGCCATGCCACATGGCTTGCAAGACCTTAGTTCCCTGACCAGGGATTGAAGCCAGACCATGGCATTGAAAGCACCAAGTCCTAACCACTGGAACAACAGGGAATTCCCTGTTTTTAAATACAAGCAATATGATTCCTGATATTCAGGCCATTTATAGTGTAGCTATGCATCTTATCTAACTAACCTGGTTATCTCTTCTCTCATTAGCCATCCCTCCCTTTAAAAGACCTAGTGCCCTCCCCCACATCCAAAATTCATCCATGTCTCTGATTTTTTTTTCACTCTTCTTTCTTCTGAAATATTCTTTTCTCTCCTTTGTCCTTCAAGGCTTACTTAAAATTCCATCTCCTCCATTAAAAATTATTTTTCACATGGAGTTATTCAGTACCTTGATTGCGGTGGTGGATAGGCAATACTGCATGGGTGATAAAATTGTATAGATTTTAATACACACACACACACAAATGAGTACAAGTAGAACTGGGGAAATCAGAATCAGATCAGAGGTGTCAATAATCTGATTGTAAAATAGTACTATAATTTTGCAAAATTTAACTACCGGGGGAAATTGGACAGTGTACAGAGGAGCTCTCTGTTTTATTTCTTACAACTGCATGTAAATCTACAATTGTCTCAATTTTTTAAAGTAGATAACCAAAAAAAATTATATTTTTCCTGGAAATGAGGAAATTTTAAATTCTTTATTAATTTGAAAAAAATCGATTTTCAATTTGCTATGAATCCATGTCCTCCAGTCTACACATTTCTAACTTGCTGATTATAATAAGCAAAAGGCATTGTCTAAATAAAAACATACTAGTCTTTTACCCTATCAAAAAACCATTCCAGCAAGATTCATCTGGAATAATGTCTTCTCAGGGAAAACTTGCTGGCACCTAGTAATGATTTCCTTCCCCCTTTTGATGTCCATATTGCCCTTCAAGAACTTTGGCCAGGACTGGCTCCTACAGTCTGAAGAATCAACTTTCTTCCCCTTTTCCCAAACTGGAACAGTGTGTACCCATCAACAGTCCTCTGGCACCCCTCCCTGGCTCCATAGTCCCTGGAAACCTGCCAGTAATCTTCTCATATATAAATTCTACTGGTACCCCAGCTGGAATTGGTCCAAGCTTGGAGACAGCTCATTTAAAGGCAGGCATGCATTCTCTTACAATATCCCATTCATTTCGTGCTTCAGTATCTTCCTACTGATATCTGTATGATGTGTATCCAACGTCACAAAAGTTAGAGCAGGTAAGCTGGTGTTCTGAGGGGGGAGCCAGGAGGTGCTGGATGCAAATCCATATCCCGTCATTTTCTAGCAATACAATCTTGGGCTAAGTGATCCAATTCTCTGAGCTTCAGTTTGCCCATTTGTAAAATAGAACTAATAATAGCTGCTATTATTATTAGGTTGTCAGATAACAGTGAAGAATGAATGAGAAAGTATTTGTAAGAATGGATAGCAACAACAAAGCAGATGAGGTGAATATATCTGTTTCCTCATCAATGTGTGAATTTATGTGAATTCATGGGACTTCAGAGCTGGAAGGTTCTGGAGAAGTTGCCCAGACCTTCCTCCCACTCAGTGAGACCAGTATTCATGAAACATTTCAGCATTAAACGGCTGCTTTCCATCACCCATTACCATCACAACTTATGTACTTGAGCAACATATCTGTACCTTCCGTGCTCCATCAAAACCTGGAAAAGCCCTTTTCTCTGGTCCAGGTACTTTAAATTCTCTACCTCGTTAATTCTTACAACAATCCTATAATGCACGTCCACTTATCTCCATTTTAGAGCCATGGAAACTGAGGCTTAGAGTTGTTAGGTACCTTCTCCAAGGTTACATGGTTAGTAAATGGGATTCAGTCCGGGTCTGTCTGACTCTGAAGCCCTTGCCCTTTTCTGCACTATTACACTGCTTTAGGAAAAAAAAAAAAAACTTATTTTTTTCAAGTCTTGTCCCTCTTTTAGGTATATACTTTTGCTATAAACTGGATGATGTCCCCCCCAAATTCTTTTGTTGAAGCTTTAACTCACAATATGATAGTATTTAGAGATGGGCCTTTGGGTGGTATTTAGGGTTAGATGAGGTCATGAGGGTGGGGCCCTCACAATAGGATTAGTGCCCTTATAAGAAGAGGCACAGAGATTGGTTCAAGATGGCGGAGTAGAAGGAAGTGCGCTCACTCCCTCTTGCAAGAGCACCAGAATCACAACTAACTGATGAACAATCATCAACAGGAAGACACTGGAACTCACCAAAAAAGATACCCCACATCCAAAGACAAAGGAGAAGCTACCATGAGATGGTAGGAGGGCAAAATCACAATAAAATCAAATCCCATAACTGCTGGGTGGGTGGCTCACAAACTGGAGAACAATTATACCACAGAAGTCCACCCACTGGAGTGAAGGTTCTGAGCCCCACGTCAGGCTTCCCAACCTGGGGGTCCGGTGATGAGAGGAGGAATTCCTAGAGAATCAGACTTTGAAGGCTAGTGGGACTTGACTGTAGGACTTCGACAGGATTGGGGGAAACAGAGACTCCACTCTTGGAGGGCACACACAAAGTAGTGTGCGCATCGGGACCCAGGGTAAGGAGCAGTGACCCCATAGGAGACTGAGCCAGACCTACCTGCTAGTGTTGGAGGGTCTGCTGCAGAGGCGGGGGGTAGCTGTGGCTCATCATGAGGACAAGGACACTGGCAGCAGAAGTTCTGGGAAGTACTCCTTGGCGTGAGCCCTCCCAGAGTCCGCCATTAGCCCCACCAAAGAGCCAGGTAGGCTCCAGTGTTGGGTCGCTTCAGGCCAAACAACCAACAGGGAGGGAACCCAGCACCACCCATCAGCAGACAAGCAGATTAAAGTTTTACTGAGCTCGGCCCACCAGAGCAACACCCAGCTCTACCCACCACCAGTCCCTCCCATCAGGAAACTTGCACAAGCCTCTTAAGATAGCCTCATCCACCAGAGGGCAGACAGCAGAAGCAAGAAGAACTGCAGTCCTGCAGCCTGTGGAACAAAAACCACATTCACAGAAAGGTAGACAAGATGAAAAGGCAGAGGGCTGTGTACCACATGAAGGAACAAGATAAAACTCCACAAAAACAACTAAATGAGTGGAGATAGGAAACCTTCCAGAAAAAGAGTTCAGAATAATGATAGTGAAGATGATCCAGGACCTTCGAAAAAGAATGGAGGCAAAGATCAAGAAGATGCAAGAAATGTTTAACAAAGGCCTAAAAGAATTAAAGAACAAACACCTAGAAGAATTAAAGAACAAACAAACAGAGATGAACAATACAATAACTGAAATTAAAACTACACTAGAAGGAATCAATAGCAGAATAACTGAGGCAGAAGAACGGATAAGTGACCTGGAAGACAGAATGATGGAATTCACTGCTTCAGAACAAAGAAAAAAGAATGAAAAGTAATGAAGACAGCCTAAGAGACCTCTGGGACAACATTAAACACAACAACATTCACATTATAGGGGTCCCAGAAGGAGAAGAGAGAGAGAAAGTACCCAAGAAAATATTTGAAGAGATTATAGTTGAAAACTTCCCTAACATGGGCAAGGAAATAGCCACCCAAGTCCAGGAAGTGCAGAGAGTCCCAGGCAGGTAAACCCAAGGAGAAACACACTGAGACACATAGTAATCAAATTGAGAAAAATTAAAGACAAAGAAGAATTACTGAAAGCAACAAGGGAAAAATGACAAATAACATACAAGGGAACTCCCATAAGGTTAACAGCTGATTTCTCAGCAGAAACTCTACAAGCCAGAAGGGAGTGGCATGATATACTTAAAGTGATGAAAGGGAAGAAACTACAACCAAGATTACCAGGCAAGGATCTCATTCAGATTCGATTGGGAAATCAAAAGCTTTACAGACAAGCAAAAGTTAAGAGAATTCAGCACCACCAAACCAGCTCTACAATAAATGCTAAAGGAACTTCTCTAAGTGGGAAACACAAGAGAAGAAAAGGACCTACAAAAACAAACCCAAAACAATTAACAAAATGGTCATAGGAACATATATATCGATAATTACCTTAAACGTGAATGGATGAAATGCTCCAACCAAAAGACACAGGTTCGCTGAATGGATACAAAAACAAGCCCCATATATATGCTGTCTACAAGAGACCCACTTCAGAGCTAGGGACACATACAGACTGAAAGTGAGGGGATGGAAAAAGAGATTCCATGCAAATGGAAATCAAAAGAAAGCTGGAGTAGCAATACTCATATCAGATAAAATAAACTTTAAAATAAAAAACATTACAAGAGACAAGGAAGGACACTATATAATGATCCAGGGATCAATCCAAGAAGAAGATATAACAATTATAAATATATATGCACCCAACATAGGAGCACCCCAATACATAAGGCAACTGCTAACAGCTATAAAAGAGGAAACTGACAGTAACACAGTAATAGTGGGGGACTTTAACACCTCATTTACACAAATGGACATATCATCCAAACAAAATTAATAAGGAAACACAAGCTTTAAATAACACAATAGACCAGTTAGATTTAATTGATATTTATAGGACATTCCATCCAAAAACAGCAGATTACACTTTCTTCTCAAGTGCACACAGAATATTCTCCAGGGTGGGGTGGTGTGATAAATTGGGAGATTGGAATTGATATGTATACAGTGATGTGTATAAAATTGATGACTAATAAGAACCTGCTGTATAAAAAAATAAATAAAATTCAAAAAAAAAAGGAGAGGCGCAAAAGAGCTCTCCCTCTCCTTCCCCTCCCCCTCCCCCCGCCCCGTGTCCACAAAGAAGAGGTCCTGTGAACACTCAGTGAGATGGTGCTCACCTACAAGTCAAAAGTCAAGAAAGGAGGTCTCAGAATGAAGCTTACCTTTGCTGACACCTTGATCTTGGACTTCTCAGTGTCCAGAATATAAGAGATAAATATCTGTTGTTTAAGTCACTCAGTCTGTGTATTTTGTTCTGGCACAGTCTGAACAGTCCAGACAGACTCAGACACTTTTGCTGCATTCATGCCCTCCTTTTTCAAAACTGATCTCAATCAAGAGCTTGCATTTCAGTCTGTCAGTCTCTCGGCTCGCAGCTTCCTGTCCTTCCCATTGTCCATTGTATCCTCATGTTGGGTTGTGACTGTTCTCTTACCCTCTGGACACATCCTCCTGTTTAGTGTCTCTGGCCAGCTAATCGGGCCTATGTTTTTTTTCCTGAATGGTTTGACGTTTGCCTTTATAAAATCTGTGTCTGAGGCTTCCCTGGTGGCGCAGTGGTTGGGGGTCCGCCTGCCGATGCAGGGGAC
>NW_006778796.1:4439637-4446781 GCF_000442215.2 Lipotes vexillifer
AAAAAAAAAAAAAAAAAAAAAACTGTGTCTGTTCTTGGGTACTCCAAACTTTAAAAAGACATGGTTACTTTTTACCAAGACACTGAGTGCTTCCAGTTGACCTACTTATCTGCTTTGGGGTCCACGTTGGGCCCAGATGAGCAGTGCCTCTTACTTCCTCTGTCTCCTGGGAGCTGCAGCTGTAAGTCAGGCAAGTCACAGGTTACCTGCTGTTTGTGACAGCATAGGGACCCTGAGCGCATGGTTCTAAGTGACAAGTCAGACAGAGAACAAGTATGACACCACTTATATGTGGAATCTAAAAAAGTCAAACCTGTAAAAACAGAAACAAAAACAGAATAAAATGGTGGTAATCAGGGAATGGGGGTTGGGGAGATAAGATTGATGGTGTTTAAGGGTACAAACGTGTAACAAGTCCTAAGTAAGCCATAGAGCTCTAATGTATTGAATATAGATAATATTATACTATAAGTACATAATATGATAAATATCGTTATAACAGCAACCAAATCACAATATATAAATGTATCAAAGTGAAACAAAACAAAACAGGTAATGAACCTGTTTTGCTCCTACTCCTACAGCATGTGAGCCTTCCTGCTCCTGCTGATGTCTCCTTTCCCTGAATCCCTGTAGCATTTGTTGTTTGTTCTACCCCTTGATCACAGGGTCTGGAACCTATTACACAAAGTGCTCAAGACCTGCAGTTCTTTCTAGGGTCTAAAGAAATGTTTGAGACCAGGAAAAAATTGACTTAAAAAAACTTGCAAAATCAAAATTAATATATGTGTCTTTAAATGTCCACAAATTTAACATTATGAAAAGCAACTTCAATTCAACTCTAGTCTTAGGTGGTAACATATAAATAATGTTTGATGTAAATTGTAGGTTCATTTTAACATGTTTTGAGTGATGTAGGGTAGTAGGGCCTCTGAGAATAAGAGTGCCTGGGACCTACCAGAGTCTTAAAACAACTCTGCTTGATTATGCATTATTTCATACTTTATTATAATTTTCTATGTCACTCTCAATGTCTCAGTAAGACTATAAATCAATAGGTAGTCAAATCCTTCAATGTGTTGGTGTACCTACTGTGTGATAAGTACTGTGCTCAGTACTCAGGGTGGAGTGAAGGGTGATAGACAAAAGATAAAAAGGGGTCCCCTGGCTTATGGTGTTCAAGGTCTAGTTGGTAAGAAGTGGGCTTTATCTTTCCCATCTTTCCTTTGCCTCCCCAGCTTCTTTCAGTTCCTCAAATTCACTGAGCTCCTTCTTTCCTACCTTAGGACCTTTGCAGATGCTGTTCCTTAGAATAGTCTTCCTGCCATCTTTCTTCTGGCTGCCTGACTCCTATCCACCCTTCAGTTACCTGTTTAAATGTCACTTCCTCAGAGAACTTCCCTGGGCCACACCCTGCCTTCACCCTCCACACCATCTAATTTAGGTCCCCCCCCCCATTACTCTTTCATAACTTCCTAAAGTTTGGAGGATTTTTTGTTTTGCCTTTGCAGCACTTATTATTTGAAATTACTTTATGTTTGTTTGTTTGCTTGTTTACTTATAGTCTATCTTGCCTCATTGACTTTTAACCTCTAGGAGGGTAGAGACTGGCCCTCTTTTGTTCATTGTTGTATGTCCAGTTCCAGTCATGGTGTCTGGCAGACAATAAGTGTTCATTAAGCATTTGTTTAATAAATGAGAGTGGAAAGGCATATACTCCTAAAGCAGTTAAATGGTAATGCAAAAATGCCTAGAATTAAAAGGAAATAACAAGACTGTATATAGTCTGTATGGTACTATAATGGTGAACACATGTCATTGTAGTTTTTTCTAAACCCATAGAATGTACAACACCAGGAGTGAACCCTAATGTAAACTGTGAATGATGTGATTATGATGTGTCAACATAAGTTCATCACTTGTAACAAAGGTACCACTCTGGTGGGGGATGTTGGTAATGGAGGAGGCTATGCATGAGTGGAGGTAGGAGGTATATGAGAAATCTCTGTACCTTCTTCTCAATTTTGCTGTGAACCTGAAACTGTTCTAAAAAATTAAAGTCTTAAAAAAAAAAAAAAAAAGGAAACCAGAAAAGAGACATGTATATATAAGGGAGGAGTTGAGAGAGTTTCAAGGAAGAGGAGAGATGGACAGGATTTGGGTAGATGGAGGAGGGGGCTGCATTCTGAGTTGGGGCAGCACCATGAGAAGCCTGGGCTGTAAAGATAGGTTTGCTGGTCTCAGAACAGTTGAAACACTAGCCTGCCTGCCTGTTTCTCCCTTGGAAATGGTGAAAGGCCAACTTGGGTAGGAAGGTTTAGACCATACTGTGGAGGGGCTTGAAAGCCATTCTAAGAGAAAACATGATGAAAGCAGTGGGAGATGCAGTGCAAGGTCGATGGTGAACTGGGCAAAGAACAGAGACAAGGTTTGGGGAGATCAGCTAACAGACCCTTTTTCCATGGCTGACATTCTAAGGGCTCCTCAACAGCAGGGATCCTATTTTTTATTCCTTTATAGCCACCACTACACCTTACTAAATTCTAAGCATTCAAGGTTTGAACCATAGCGGACATAGATGAAAAAGCACAGATACTCTGACATAAATACACTAAATAATCTTTAACTGGAAAAAATGTGAAAAAACAAGCACATATTTCCTTTGAAACTTCAGCACAATTTGAACCATGGATTTATTTTATCTTTTTTATCGTCAAGTGTCTGAGGTGATTAGAGCATGAGTTTACATTTTTTCTCTCTAAATCAAGAGATAATTTCTCAATCCTTGTTGCATAGATGGAAAATAGAGGGAGAGAGTCAGGACTGTATTTTGTGTTTCTTGCCCAAATATTGCTGCCATGTGCCTCATGCTTCCTGATACAGCATCACCTGCCCACTGGACACTAATCACTAATTATAGAGAGGCTCTGGCAGCCGCTGGATTGACCACTGGATTGACCACTGGCCTCTGTGCCTGAGCATCTCCATATAGTTCCTCATCTTGTCTAGTTCCTTAAAAGTTTCTCTTTGAAACAAACTTTAATGAGGTGAGAAAAATTCTTACTCCATGTAAAACATAAAGCTGATACTAAAATGACATTGAATTAAAGGAGAATGTGAAATATCAATGTCCATGCATTTGTTAAAAATGACAATGTTGTTTGTATTTTTTGATGTGGAAGAAACCCATGTGGCAGAGACCCACATGTCCATCCTCCCCTTGGTCCGTATAGCAAACCCTCAGTGATCTCTGATTACATGGCCACTAGGAATAAAGACTACTTTTCATGCTGTCTCTTGCAGCTGGGTATGGATATGTGTCTAAGTCATTTATATGTCTATTGTAACATCTTTACATAAGAAGAGCTTATATTTTTATCATCTTTTTCTTAGAAAATCAAAGCTTCTTAAAAGTTTTTTTAAAATAATACCTCTTTCATTAATCAGAATTTCAGCATCCATGGTGTTCAAGGTATTGTAATATTTTTATTACCAAAATACTTTACAGTTGTTTTTAAAAAACCAGTGACTTTCCAGCTCACTCAGAGACATTATTTTGGGAATTCCCTGGTGGTCCAGTGGTTGGTTCAGTGGTTAGGACTCAGCACTTTCACTGTGGAGGGCCTGGGTTCAATCACCAGTTGGGGAACTAAGATCTCATAAGCCGTGTGGCATGGCCAAAAAAAAAAAAAAGACATTAGTTTTTCCTATTTTAATACCTGTAGATTTCTTTGAAAGAAAATAGAAGAAGAAAGAAGCAAAGTGGCCTAATTTCATTTTTAAATGTGCAGTAATTTTCTTGGTAATTATTTGCAAGAAAGATAATTAGACAACCTACTTAACATTTGAATACCCAACTTAGGGTTAGTAATGTTTAATTAACACTACTCACATTCTACATGAAAAAACCTGATGGATGAGAAGTATGTATCAGTCAGGATTCTCTGTAGTAAGCAACAGTAGCCAACTCTAATTTAAGCACAAAAGGGATTTATTTTTTAAATATTGGGAAATTCATAGAATTTTCCAGAGTACAAAAACCAGGCTAAGAAACCACACTGCAGAACAGACATCCCTGATGACATTTAGATTCAGTAGACTTCCATGTGGACCACCTAGTGGAAGTGAAATATCCTGGCTGAACCAGGACATAATTTGGTGACCTTGGCATAATCCTGAGGGATAAAGGCATACTTGGCTATAAAAAATGGGAAAGCACAGCCTTGAGATTTAAATTAAGTTTACATGATAGATGATGACCACTATTTCTAATTTAACTCAAGTACAGACACATCCACCATCTCATAAATCTTACAAAATTGAATCCACAGGACACTGTAAATAATGTATCTATTCTATCAGTTGTATTATAAATACAGACTAACAAGCCCAATATTAAATAGCCACCTAATTTATTTGTGCATATTTAAGGCTCAAAAGTTGCCCCTCAAACCCTCACCGTCATTGAAGCAGCTTTTAATAATTTAAGGGGGATTAAATATAATGGATTTAATCCATTAAAATGGGTTATTGGTGGCCATTCAGGCACAAGGCAAGGAGCCAGTTCTGACATTCTGACTGCGAGGTTTGCAATACAAAATAGCTCACTAATTCTTCCTCCCACCAGAGCAGAAAGCACCTTTGTCCCCTATGCACATGGTTGTTATAAGTCACTAAGATACCTTCACTTCTGCTGGCTTCAGATTAGAGAGACAAGGTGCGAAATAGATGGTCTTCAGACACCCAAGTCTTGGTTTCAGTCACGGCCTTGGGGTCTAAATTCCATTTTCAGTATATCTGCGAGGAATGTCTACCCCTGAAGTGTGGTTTCACTGTTATTTGCTGCTTGTGAAAGAGGAAATGCCCCACCAATGTCCCCCATTGCACCATCACGCTACTTTTAAAACAAGAGAGAGAAGTAATAGTAATACAAAATCCCAGCGCTTATTGAGCAGACACTATGTGCCTGGGATTGGGCCAGACACTTAGATGCTTCATAACCTCTCATCCCAGTGAGAATTCTGTGCAGAAGGCACTGCTACATCTCTGTTTTACAAATGAGGAAACTGAAGATCTGAAAGGTTGTGCAACTTCTTCAAGGACAAACACATAAATAGAGAGCGAGCGAGCCTGGGTTTAGAATCCAGTCTGTGATGGAGCCACCTGCCTTGCGTTGCTCCTTTCCTGTGGGATTCTGGCTTTTCTTTCCTTCTTAGCATTTTTACTAAAAAGGACTGCAGTCTCTCAATGCCCTCCAATCCCTTGCATGCCTCTCTCTCTTACCTTAGTCCCCTGGCAATGCCCTTGGAGTATAATTATTAGTGTGGATCACTGCCAAGCCTCTATGTTCTTACTGGCACATAGCAGAACCAGCCACAGAATACAGTTGACCCTTGAACAACATGGGTTTGAACCCATGTGTGGGTCCACGTATACATGGATTTTTTCAATAGTAAATGCTACCGTGCTACACAATCTGAGGTTGGTTGAATCCATGGATGTAGAGAGCCAACTATAAATTACATGCAGATTTTTGACTGCGGTAGGGTAGGTGCCCACATTGTTCAAGGGTCAACTGTAATGAAGTTAACAAACTGAGCACTATCTTAGGGGCCTCTATGCATCTCCCACCCCACCTACTCTGAGTTTGTCTCCCAATGGCATATGTCATTAGTAGATCAGCTTGCTAATTAAGTCGGGGTGGTGGTGACTGGATTAAATTCAGAGATTAATTTAGAGAGAACAGACATATTTATGACATAGAGTCATCATCCTCTCCGAGAATGTGCTTTGACTTTCCATTTGTTCAAATTATCTTTTGTGTTCCTCAGTGGTGTTCTAAAGTTTTCTTTATGTAGGTTTTATGTAGCTATAGTTAAATTTATACCTAGCTATTTTATCTTAAAAACATTTTTTTTTGTAAGTGGGGTCTCTTCTGGGTATTTCTGACTGGTTGTTTGTATATGTGAAGGTTAATTATTTCTGTATATTAATTTTAAATGCAACCACTTTATTATATTCTCTTATTGCTTATAGTATTTTATTTGATTCTCAGGGTTTTCAGATATGCAGTTTTATCACTTTCGGATCATGACATCTTGGCCTCTTTTCCAATTTTTCAGCCTCAGATTTCTTTATTTTGATTAACAATCCAAAGTACAAGATACTTTAGAACACTAGAACTCTAAAATATATAATTCACAAGAAAGTCATTGAGTATACTTTGACAGCTGTGGTTACTACACTGTCTTATAGTTATAATTACATGTAGTAGTTATAATCTTTCTTTTTTTTGGCCACACTGCTCAGCCTGTGGGATCTTAGTTCCTTGATCAGGGATTGAACCCGGGGCCACGGCAGTGAAAGCGCCTAGTCCTAATCACGGGACCGCCAGGGAGTTCCCTGTAGTTATAATCTTTCAAGTGGTGGTCTCCACTGTTTACTTAATGATCCTCTTTGAGGAGAGGACTGTTTTATTCCTTTTTATATTTCTAGCACTTAGCTTAGTGCCTCAATAAATGTTTATTGAAAACTTTAAAAAAACCAATAATCTAATCCTAAGTAGGCTAAAATAACTGTCATTTGCAAAATCTGTTAATGTCAACTGACATTAATGTCAACCGGCATTAATGTCAACCAGCCCTATTTCTCTTAAATGTTTTGAGACCGTGGAATATAAAATAATGTTTTTAGGTCAGAACACCTTCCCATCTTAGCTTAGTTCTCTGTTTTGCCAACGAAGTGTCCACTTCAGATGCCCACCAACCCCTCCATCACTGAACACTATCTGCCTAAGGCTGAGTGAACTGTGCTGGTCAGCCCCAGGGCTCTGGACAACATGGAAAGTTGAAGACTCCAACCTCCAGGTGGAGGGCAGAAATAATGAGGGTACTTCTGGGTATCGCTTGATACAGCATTTTGCAGAGCAAAAAGGGAGACTGAAATCCTTCTGAACAGCTTCTATTTTTGTTTGCTGTCATTCCCAACCTTCTTTGAAAAAAAAAGGAATCAAAATAGGGCCTGGCCTACTTTGAGGTCTCTCCATTTTATTGGTGGTCTAAAACATTCTCAAAATAACACAAGTAGTAGCTGACTCAGCCAGAACTCGAGGCTACATCCACTGACTCCAAGTCCAGCACTCTTT
>NW_006778796.1:4446791-4452280 GCF_000442215.2 Lipotes vexillifer
GAATTTTACTCATCAGAAAGCCTTTCACTAAGTTGGTGATGGAGGTGACAGTGTGCCTTCCAATTTATGAAAATGTCAATATTCCCAGGAACAGTAATACACAAGAGGAAATTCAAATAACAGCAAACATAATCTCAGCCACAATTTGCCAAAAAGATACCAAGAACAAAGTAATACAATAAAGAGGTACTATTTTACATTTATGAAACTAGCAACAAATTCTATAGTGATCATTTCTGATGATGGGAAGATTATGCCAAAATCCTCCTTGAGACAGCAAGATAAATTGCTATCATTTTTGGGGAAAGCAATTTGGTACCAGATACCACGGGGCCTCAATAGGTGGTTCACACCTTTCCACTGGATCACTTGAGTATGCAGAATTTAGGAGTTAAGTCATTTGAAGAAGATAGCCATCTTAAGGAAGATATTAACTTTATGTAAGACATACTCTATAATAAAAATAAACCTAAATGCCTAACAATAGAAAGATGGTTTTAAAAAATTGTGCTACAGCAAATGAAGGGAATGTTATATGGACATTAAAGTTGTAATTAGAAATACTATGTAATAATATGTGAAAAGAGTGCTTTATGACATAGTGTTAAGTTAGAAAGTAAGAAATAAACACAAAAGTATATGTACACAAAGATAACAAACAACCAAAAAAATATATACGTGTGTGTGTGTATGTGTGTGTGTGTGTGTGTGTGTGTGTGTATATATATATATATATATATATATATATATATATATATATAGAGAGAGAGAGAGAGAGAGAGAGAGAGAGAGAGAGAAGAGGTGGAAAGAGAGAGAGAGAGAGAGAGAGAGAGAGAGAGAGAGAAGAGGTGGAAATTTTAATGCAAGAAGTTTTTTACCTCTTGATCCCTCAGGATCAGCACCTGAGGGGGAATGATGGCAGCAGGAGAGGGTGGAGGGGAAGTTGGACTGCAGTGGAATTCCAGGAGGAGCTCAGAAGCTGGGCTGGCCCTGGGAAGCAGCAATGGCTTTGGGTGAGGCAGCTCTCTCCAGCCCAGTAGGCATCTTTCCTTGGGGGAAACTTCTAAGAGGAAGGTTAATAGAAAAAACTAGAGTCTCCACCGCTGCAGCTGGTCTCGAGACCCACGTAGTAGTCAATTATCTCCATCTTCTACTATCCATGATGGAGTCCCCTCCCCCTCAGCTAGCACTTTTGCTGGTCTAGGTGGCTTTCCTAAGTGGGATGACCAGATCTCTTATGCCTTCAGGGCCTGAGCTCCTGATCACCTTGCCCTTCTCAGGCTAAGGCTGCTGCAAGGGAGCATCAAGTGGATCATCTAAGGTCAAATGTAGTCTCCCATGCCTCCATTATATAGCAACGGGCCTACCTCTGGACGATTAGGGTCCAAGTCCTACTCTGGAAGGGGCAATAATTCGTCTTGACTGTAATCAACAAATATTCCTTGGGAGAGGGATGGATTTGGAGTCTGGGGTGAGCAGATATAAGCTATTATATATAGAATGGATCAACAAATAAACAAAAAAAAATGGATAAACAACAGGGTCCTTCCAGAACAGGGTCCTGTTTCAGCAGGTGATTTCTTTCCCAGCCTGAAGATTTCTTGACATGAGGAAGCTGAAGTGACTGGACATCAAACAAAACTTGAATGGGGTTCGTGCGCTGCACCCTAGTGGAACATCCTCTTCCTGGGACCCAAGATCTGTAAACTCTCAGAGCCCAGAGTTTCAGGAACAGGAGAAAAAGTACTCCCAGTGGGTCTCTGGTAGTTTGGGGAGGCAGGGCCACTCCTCTCTACCCCTTGGTTCTCAGACCCGTGTATTCTAACTATTAGGGACACTGCACCATAGAATGGTGGTTGATCTAGGGAATATACTCTAAGGTACCACCTCCCAGCTGGCCTCTCAGTTGCATCTCAACAAGCCATTCCATTGCTCTGTGTGGTGCAGTTCGGGATAGGGCCACGGATCCCATGGTCATGCATCCACTACCACACCTTGTTTGCTACAAAGGGTGTCCCTTATTCAAATGTGATCTTTTGTGGGATCTCCTCTTAGTAGATCAAACATTCTGTAAGCCCTTGGATAATAGTGCTGAAGCCTGTAACAATTTAATAAACAGAAACCTCAGTGAAGTAGAGTCGGGAGACCAGAAGGGGGAGCTCTCACACGCTGCTATGATAGCAGAGCCCAACAGGAAGAAGACAAGACTCCTCTTCTTTCCTGGCAAGGACTCAGCCAATGAAAAGCTTCAGACTCTTTGTTTCCTACAGCCCTCCTTACTTCCTTTTCCCCCTCTATAAAAGGGGTCTCCTTCCCTTGCTGTGCTGGGACTTGCATGTGGCTTGCCATGTGGACCCCAAACTGCAGTTCTCTGCTGATCTGAATCAACACATCTGCTGGAGAAATATCTGGCAGTCTATTTGTTTCAGGGCAACAGGCCCTATAAATAGGAAAGGGAAACTCAGAGCTGTAATATTTAGGTTTTAAAAAAAATTGTTTTAATTGAAGTATAGTTGTCTACAATGTTGTGTTAATTCTGCTGTACAGCAAAGTGATTCAGTTACATATATATACATTCTTTTTTTAATATTCTTTTCCATTATGGTTTATCACAGGATATTGAATATAGTTCCCTGTGCTGTACAGTAGGACCTTGTTGTTTACCCATTTTTTTTGTTTACTTGTTTATCCATTCTATATATAATAGTTTATATCTGCTAACCCCAGATGCCAAATCCATCCCTCCCCCCAAGGAATATTTGTTGATTCCAGTCAAGATGAATTATTACCCCTTCCAGAGTAGGAGTTTAGTGAATTTGCCACTAAATGGCCGGTGGGTCTTCTCCAAGAGGTGGTACTGTATCAGGGACATAGAGCTGGTCTTTACCCTGGCAGGTTGGAACTTTGGTAGCAGCTGCAGCTAGAGCAGGTTTGCTGAGTGGAGCTGGTGCTATTGAGCCTAAAACTGTGGCTATTTTCTTGTGCCAACAGATGAGGCTCAACAAAGGCTGGCTGATGTCAACTGGCTGAGTCATTCTGTCTACTTAATGCTTAGGCTCTTTTGTAGTTTAGTTAAGAGTTCTGGGTGTGAAAACTGATTCAGATATGGAAACTGTGAGGGATCATGAGTTTGTATTGGGGCAGCTGCCCTTAGCCTCTTGATCATTCATCCTTGATTATTGTGACTGGGAAGACTGAACAATACTTTTGTTGGCTGTCCATCTGTCTTGCCCATAAGCATGCTCTGTTCTATTAACCATCTCCACAGCTTTCTGTGGGTCAGGCCCTTCTTGCTGCCTCTCCAGGCTTGCCTCTCACTGCAACAACTGAACGCACTTTGCTTCCAATGGTTAAAGCACTCCTGTGATCTCTAATATCTCAGGCTATGATTATTCCCATCAAAGAGCCCAGTTCTATAATGCCATCGCTTACCATGAGCTCTGGACTATAAAGGAGAACCACCAGTACGTTTCTCAGTGAATCTGATATCCCTCTTACCAGATCCTGCCTTGCTGCTTTGGTAAATGGAGGGTCCTCTTAGCCCTTACATGGTAAATAGTCATCTGGTTCAATTTCCAGCCTCGGGCTTCCCTGGTGGCACAGTGGTTAAGAATCCGCCTGCCAATGCAGGGGTCATGGGTTTGAGTCCTGGTCCGGGAAGATCCCACATGCCACGGAGCAACTAAGCCCCTGCGCCGCAACTCCTGAGCCTGCACTCTAGAGCCCACGAGCCACAACTACTGACGCCCACGCGCCTAGAGCCCGTTCTCCGCAGCAAGAGAAGCCACCGCAACGAGAAGCCCATGCACCGCAAGGAAGAGTAACCCCCACTCACCGCAAATAGAGAAAGCCCGCATGCAGCAACGAAGACCCAACGCAGCCTCAACTAATTAATTAATTAAAAAATTTTCCAGCCTCAACTAATAAATCCACACAAGCATACCCCCTCCTATGAGACATTTGTTTCCTTTTCCCACTGTCTGCAAGAGAAGTTTGGCATTTATTACTCATTGAGTGTGGGCATCATTTTCTCCAAGTGTCAAGGAGCCATCTTAGCAGTGTGTGCTGGGGTCCTGCCAGGTTCTAATAATACTATCACCTAGGGAGTTTTCTGGCGGTCCAGTGGTTAGCTTTCCATGCTTTCACTGCCGAGGGCCCGGGTTCAATCCCTGATTGGGGAACTAAGATCCCGCAAGCTGTGCGGAGTAGCCAAGAAAAAAAAAAAAAAAGAATCCCATCGCCTAAAAGAATGCTCCCATATCAATTAACACTCTCATAGCCAACTTTATATTCTGCCTCCCCTTTACCCCACACTTGCTCTCTTATCTCTGCTTGTACATATCGACCATGTCCTGCCGCTCCTTCAAGGAACAGTCCCTTTTCTCCTCAGCAGACCCAGTATATCCCTGATGGCATTTGTTTTGAATAGAGGGTTATGTTATCGGCTATGATGGGTTATGATGGGTCTAGTGTCAGGGAGGGAAATGTGGCAGATCCTGATGGGGGCACATGTTGTCTTCCAGTGTAGAGACCTCCAGGCCATTCTCAGGTGAGTGATGAGCACAAGCCTCTGACAGGAAGAAGTGGGCTGTTTCTGGAGGCCAAGAGGCTTCAGGGAATATGCAAATTGAAGACTTTCATTGCATCCACCCAAACATCCACATCCCTTGAATCAGGGCCTCGCTCTTTCCCAATAAGAGCTTGGATTTAGGTGTAGCAGCCTTGCCAAGGGGAATTCAATCTTTTCTGGAGCCTGCTACTTTTATGCTTAAATCCTGAGCCTGAGCTTCTGCTTCATCTGCCCTCCAGCCATATGAGATGCCAGTCCCACTGCACTCTGCCAAGGAGGCCCTCTGGCTTTTATCTTGGCCTTTAATTGCTCATTCATTACCCTTGGCCTTTCCTTGTCTTCCTCCAGAATGTCTTTTGCCCCCAGCAACAGCTATCCGATACCATTATCCTTATAATTACTAACTTGCTCACGCTTCTCAAATACTGGTTCCATTGCCCCAGCCAAAGCATGCCCTTCCAAAGGCATGTCCTCCCAGAAAGTGTCACCAATCTCACTGCTGCTGCGTGCCTGGCTTTATCCACGCTCTGCCACCCACCCACCGTGGGATCCTTATTTCCAGCCATCTGGTGGGTGACCCAGCTTTAGCATCTGCTTTCTTGCATGCAATCCTGCCACCACAAGCTAGGTTTCCTGAGAGGCAGACTCTGTAGTGGAGATCAGCACGCAGGAGATTTATCTGGAGGGTGCTCTGGGAGCGACATCTGTAGGGGTGTGAAGAAGCAGAATTGAGCAGGGAAGGAAGCCTGTGAGTCTGTCGCTGCAGAGGGCTCAGCAGATTCTGTGAGGGTCCTAACAGAGCTGTCCTCAAACGGGGGACGTTGACCAGGCTTTGGATATGGGCTGTCCCTGGGAAGAAGACATAGATGTGGATGGAGCTGCTCACTTCAGCAGAGGATGATCGGGGGCGGGGGGGGGG
>NW_006778796.1:4452305-4462093 GCF_000442215.2 Lipotes vexillifer
TTTGCTTTTTTTTTTTTTTTTTAACTTCCCCCATTTATATTTTAAATCTGGTGCATAGGGAAAACATTTGACATTTGCCCAAATACCAAATGTACTTTGGATTTTCTCTCTTACATATTAGCAAACTTCAGCTATGCGCTAGAACGTTTCCTCTAAAAGCAGGAACCTCAGGGTTTGAGAAGGTTGGAGCAGAGTAGCTGGGACTGGGCTGAGGTCTTTGTGGAAGCAGGTTGGGAAAGGGGGGGAGGGAGGGGGGCGGGGGGGGGGGCTTCGATGGGATCTGCCAGCCATGCACCCTCCGCCTCCAAGCAGCTGGAGGAAGAGGCGTGAAAGGAGGAGCTGGATTTGGGCAGCACACTACAGTGTCCACTACTACATTTTTTAAGTTGTCATAATTGTCTTTTAGTAGTAAAAAAAAAAAAAAATCAAGTCATAAAAAAATACTCAGGAGAAAAATGGTGACATCCTTTGAGTTATTTTGTCCACAGAGACTTCATGGTTTGTCCTGGGGAAGTTTCCCCACCTAAAGAATGGTCCAGACGTCCCATAAAATAAATAGAAACTTGGGAGAGGCTTGGTCAGTGAAACTGTGATAGGGGGTCAGTTAGCCTGGCATGACTCACCTGCCCCTAATCTACCCAACCCAGACCCGAAACAGGTGCATTGGGTGTGGACGCCAGGCTGCTCCGTAGCTGGACAAGCAGGCAAACCTGTGTGACCAGAACAGACACATGGAGGCCTTAGAGCTTCTGCTTGGAGAAGGAGACGTGGCACCCACACTAAAAAGAAGCATAAATCTGACACCCTAGACCTTGAAAAATTATTTATGTCTTCACTGAAGCCTGGTGAAAGTGTGCAAGGGCGTTTTATCATACTTCCTTAAAAAATTATAGTTCCTAAAAATCCTGTTTCAACAGCACTGTCTACAAAAAAAATTAATTCATAATCAATTTAAGAAAGAAATGGAAATCTTTATTTGAGCCAACCTGAGGATTATAAGCCAGAGACAGTCTCTCAGAGAGCTCTGAGGACTGTTTCAAAGAAGAAAGGGGGAGGCCAGTATAGGTGTGATTTCAGAGAAGGGGGTACGTGCAACCAAGCACGCATCTTGGTAGAGGTGACTGCTATTTGCGAGGAACAGGTACCTTAGTTAATGGTTTTAGTGCTCCTCTAAGTATGGGAAGATGCAAAGAACTGGATTCATAAAATCTTCTCCTGAAAACATCTAAGTACCTGAGGGCCGGTTCTGTCAGTTTTCCCGCAGCACAAAATGCTTTGTCCTGAATTCCTCTCAGGGTGTTCTGCATAGGTCAGCGACTGCAGTGGCCAATGACTTGTTCCTTGTAGAAATGGATGGTGGCAACATTTCTCGTCTTACACTCCCTTCCCTTTTAGTCTTAATTTCAGTCAACGTTTCGGAGGCATTTCGTGACCACTTTGTCCCACAGCGCTAGGAATGCTCATTCCCAGGTCAGGCGAGGATTTGGTTGATAAGCCACTCAGTGTGCTATTACTGGACTAGGCCCTGTTACCAGTAGCCACAAGCCTCTGGATCACCTGTCTTACATTCCATTATGGTCCAGGAAAAGTTTCCCTCTTGTCGTTTCTTCCCATACCTAGAGTTACACTGTGACAATCATTGATCTTATGAACTATATATTTGGTCAGTCATTTCAAGTCACCCAATCATCATTAATTTTATCGGAGGCTCAGTCAGACATTTGGTAATGCAAGAAACAATAATCTTGTACAATAAGCAGAATACAAGCAATATAGCTAGTAGCATTAATAATGTCATAAGTAAGTATTTAAACAAAGAACTTGCATTGGTTGTAGCCCAGTATCTCCCCAGGTCATCTGACCTGTTTTGCATCAATCCCTGTCTTTAAGGGAAATGATACATTGTTGTTGTATGTAAAGTTCACTAAAGATGTCTGTAGGTGGGAGGTGAGTGGTGAGTCATGGTGACCCCTTAAGGATTGAGGAATGTTAACATTCCTCAAAGGAATGTTATCTTCTGAGGAGTTAGGTGGCTGGTGTCAGAAGAAGCAGGTATTTATGTTTGAGCAGGTATTTCTGCCATTGGGGAAGCTGGTTAATGCATAATGCAGATGCACAATGCACCTAGTAGAGGGGAGGGAGGAGGCCAAAGGGCAAATAAAATTTTTTATGTTTAAAATTTTCTCATCTTGCCTTAAAATGTGAATTTTTACTTCATCAGCTCATTCCTAGGTTTTGTTCATCCAAGGCATTGCTTTACAGATCTCTCTCCTATTGCTGGCAAACTCCGAAGACCCTTTCCTCTACCTGTGGACTTAGTGTTTTCTTCCACAAGTATATATGCAAATCAATTTTATGTATGCAAATCAGTTTAGCCTTTCTCTGCACTTCTCCCTTCTTCTGTCCTCATTACCCTCAACAGCATGCAAAGGGCAAACATAGACTCATTAACTTGGTTGGGGTTGGGGGAAACTGTAAACTTGGACCCTGTCACCCTTGAATTGGCAAATATGTTGTATTTTTTAACTCTGTATTTTACATGAAACACTTCACCAGATGAGAAGAACCCAATAATAATTAAAATGTATGACTCACCTCTTCTTTGGAGCTGCCATCTCATATTCTTATGACCTCCTATCCCCTCCTCAGTCTCTTCACTGTCCATTCAAAGTGTTTCTACCATGTTTTGTCTGGAATAGACCTGGCTGTTCCACTTGTCCTTTTAAAGAATGCTTGTCGACTTGCCTGATGAGAACACACCAATGTGAGGTAGAGACTTGTGCATATACACACAAACACAATTTTTCATATAATTTCAATGAGTTCATGGACCCCTGAATAAGTCCCAATTAATAACCACTTAATTACTTTCTTTGTTGAACTCTCTCTCAGTTCATACAATTCTGACCCCCAAATTTTAGCTAAATACACTTGCCCACGACAAGATACAAAATACATTTTCTTTTGGATATTGGCAAATGAATAATCCTTATAAATTTCATAAATCATATATAAATTTTGTACCAGAGAAGCCAACATTTTTATTCCTTCCTTCCTTCCTCTGTTAGTCACTCATTCATTTAATAAACATTTGTTTGCTGAGTACTTACTATTTTGGAGTAATACATTCATATATAAAATTGATCTCCAACTTCAAGAATCAAAGCAGTTAATGGAAAGAAGTGATATATAAATAGACAACATTGATGAAAAAAATCATCAATAGGTCTTCCCTGGTGGCGCAGTGGTTGAGAGTCCGCCTGCCGATGCAGGGGACACGGGTTTGTGCCCCGGTCCGGGAAGATCCCACATGCCGCGGAGCGGCTGCGCCCATGAGCCACGGCCGCTGAGCCTGTGCGTCCAGAGTCTGTTGCTATGCAACGGGAGAGGCCACCACAGTGAGAGGCCCACGTACCGCAAAAAAAAACAAAAAAACAAAACAAAACAAAAAAAAACAAACAACAACAACAACAAAAAATTCATCAATAGTCATTCTGAGAAAGACATGGAAATTTTTATTGGAGACAATTTGAGGATTATAACCTGGGAGACATTCTCTCAGAGAGCTCTGAGAACTGTTCCAAAGAAGTAAAGGGGGAGGCTAGTTACGTGACTTTGGAGAAGGGGGTACATGCACTTAAGCACGCATCTTGGTAGAGGTGAATGCTATTTGCGAGGAACAGGTACCTTAGTTAATGGTTTTAGTGCTCCTCTAAGTATGGGAAGATGCAAAAAACTGGCTTCATAAAATCTTCTCCTGAAAACATCTAAGTACCCGAGGGCCGGTTCTGTCAGTTTTCCTGCAGCACAGTATGCTTCGTCCTGATCTTTGCCCTGAATTCCTCTCGGGGTGTTCTGCATAGGTCAGCGACTGCAGTGGCCAATGACTTGATCCTTGTAGAAATGGACGGTGGGCAACATTCTTCGTGTTACACTCCCTTCCCTTTTAGTCTTAATTTTGACCAAGGTTTGGGAGGCATTTCGTGACCACTTTGTCCCACAGCGCTCAGAATGCTCATTCCCAGGTCAGGCGAGGATCTGGTTGATAATCCACTCAGTGTGCTATTACTGGACTAGGCCCTGTTACCAGTAGCCAAAAGCCTCTGGATCACCTGTCTTACATTCCGTTATGGTCCAGGAAATGGTTCCCTCTTGTCATTTCTTCCCATTGTCCCACACAGAATGCTCATTCCCAGGTCAGGCGAGGATCTGGTTGATAATCCACTCAGTGTGCTATTACTGGACTAGGCCCTGTTACCAGTAGCCAAAAGCCTCTGGATCACCTGTCTTACATTCCGTTATGGTCCAGGAAATGGTTCCCTCTTGTCATTTCTTCCCATACCTGGAGTTACACTGTGACAATCATTGATCTTATAGAACCATATATTTGGTAAATCATTTCAAGTCGCCCAATCATCATTAATTTTATCGGAGGCCAGTCACACATTTGATAATGCAAGAAACAATAATCTTGTACAATAGGCAGAATACAAGTAATATAGCTAGTAGCATTCACAAGGTCATAAGTAAGTATTTAAGTGAAGAGCTTCCATTAGGTGTGGCCCAGTTTCTCCCCAGGTCATCTGATCTGTCTGTTTTGCACCAATTGCTATCTTTAAGGGTAATGATACATTGTTATTGTACATAAAGTTCACCCAGGAAGTCTGCAGGTACAATGTGGGTGGTGGGTCATGGTGACCCCTTAAGAACTGACAAGTGAATGTTATCTTCTGAGGAATTATGTGGCTATAGCGTCAGAAGAACAATCGATCTTTATGTTTAAGCAGGTATTTCTGCCATTGGGGAGTCTGGTTAATGCATAATGCAGATGCACAATGCATGGTAGAGGGGAGGGAGGAGGCCAAAGAGCAAAGAAAAGTTTATGTTTAAATTTTTCCTGTCTTGGGACTTGCCTGGTGGTCCAGTGGGTAAGACTCCATGCTGTCAGTGCAGGCGGCCCAGGTTCAATCCCTGGTCGGGGAACTAGATCCCTCATGCATGCCGCAACTAAGAGTTCGCATGCCGCAACTAAGAGATCCCACATGCTGCAAGGAAGATCCCACGTACGGCAGCTAAGCCCCAGCGCAGCCAGAATAAATAAATAAATAAATAAATAAACAAAATTTTCTTGTCTTAAAATATAAATTTTTATTCCATCATGCATATACACACAAACACAATTTTTCATGTAACTTCAGTGAGTTCAGGACCCTTGAATAAATCCCTGTTAATAACCACTTAATTACTTTCTTTGCTGAGCTCTCAGTTCCTAAAATTCTGATCCCCCAATTTTAGCCAAACTAAAATACAGTTGGATGCCCATGACAAGATACAAGATCCATTCTTTTTGGATATTGGCAAATGAATTGCCCTTATAAATTGCATAAAGCATATATGAATTGTGTACCAAAGAAGCCAACATTTCTATTCCTTCCTTCCTCCCTGTTAGTCAGTCATTCATTTCACAAACATTTGCTTGCTAAGCACTTACTATTTTGGAGTAACACCTTTATGTAAAATCAATCTCCAACTTCAAGAATCAAAGCAGTTAATGGGTAGGACTGATGTTTAAATAGACAATTACAATTGTATGCTGTGACAAGGACCCTGGAGGAGCAGGAAAGAAAGGGGTGAGGGGAGGTGTCGGTGGCGAGGGCACCGAATTCAGCCTGGGAGTTGGATATGGCTGAGTGGTTTCAGGGAGAGCTTTTTGGACAAGGGAATTGTTGTAGTTTTCAGATGACAAGAGTGGGAGAAAGATGTTCCCTCCAGAGGGGATAGCATTCTCAAAGACCCAGAGGCAGGAGGAAGCACGGGAGAGCTTGTCACTGCTGTGTTTGGGCTGGAGTGGAGCGTGGCCATGGAGACTGTCGCGAGAGGTGAAGTAAGGGTCAATTCACAGAGGGCCTGCAGTGCTGGTCTCAGGAATTTACTCCTTAAGCTCAGTGGGATGTGGAGCCTCTGAAAGCTATTTATCAGGGCATGATGTCATCAAATTTGCACGTGGCTTGGCAGTGTGTGGTAGTACTCACGCCTATGAGTAGAGATTGCTTCTCTATCAGATGCTTTTAAACCCTGAAAACAATAATAATGAATGGAAATGATAAATGACTTGCTTTTAATGCATTAAAATAGGTACTTGGTTGTACCTTTACATAACAGCACTCTGAGCTGCTTGCTTTTAATTGTTCTTTTCAATGGAGTTCAAAAGAACTCCAGAGCCGTGGGTGTAGCATGCATACCTCACATCCAGCTTATCAATGTTTCAAGTTGGCACCTAATGTAACCTCTAATACCAGCGGAGATTCAAATATTGGGATTGTTTTTCATTTTACATTTTTCCCACTTTCTTTTTAGTTTTATTAATGATTATATTTTTAGTTTAAAACGGAGAGAAAATTTTAATGAAGAAAACACGCCTAGAGCATCAATGTCCTTAAATGGATACTTTATTTACTCACATATTTATAATATGCTTTTATGAATATAATGCCCCTTCCCTGATTAGCCTGTGGTCTATTTGCTTTACTTTCCAGCTAAATTTGCATCAGAATTTAGGTTAACTCAAAGGAGTAGATAATGCCTGTGAATGTCATTTGTTATGGTATATTGCAACAGGAAAAAACATTTAAATCCAAGCACTGATGGGGTAGTAAGAAAAAGACAAATTTTGGCAACAGACAGATTTGGGTTCAAGAACCGATTCTGTTAGTTACCGGAGATATAACATCGGGCAAGATACTTAACCTCTCTAAATCTTTGTTCCCTTTATGTAAAATAGAGCTAATAATAATTTCCTTGCAAGATTGTTGAGGTAAGTGAAAGAACATGTATTCAGAGCTTTGTATAGATGTTTCAAAAGTAGCGGTTAAACAAACACACAAACAAAAAACTAAAAAGAAATAAGTAAAAATTAATAATAAATCAATAAGTTAAAAACAACAAACAAAACAAAAAAAAGAGAAAACAAATAAGCAAACAAAAAAGGGGTGGTTAATAGTAGAAAGATCACTGTGAAGGTGATTCGGATGTGGATTCTGAAGTTGGGTTGGTTACCAAGATTAGACACAGAAGACTTACTAATAATAGGAGCAGTTAGCTCAGGAGGCAGTTGCAAAGAGGAAAGAGAATACCTTTTAGGAATACTCAAAACTTGATGATTACATTAGGGTAACCTAACTATTGTCAAGCCCCAAATCTCTATCGTATAATATAATAGTTTTTATTTCTCACTCTGTGTTAGTTCGGATCTTCTGAGAGCAGATGCCAGGATGAGATTAGACATGCAAGAGATTTACTGGGGGAAATGCCTGTGAAGGATAAATAGGAGGATGCCAGTGGAGGCAAGGAGAGCTTTCAGACCACAGTGAAGCTCTGACACCTGCAAAGGAGAAAGCCAAGAAAGGAGGATGGGTAGGAAGTGTTCTGGACTTCAGTGTAGTCCCAGGAAAGACTCAGCCAGGCTGATGGAGAATCCATAGTCAAAATCACCTGCTGGAGGAATCCCAGGTCTTGCAGGAATGGGTCCAAATTTGTACTCCCGCTAGACTGTCATTGGCAGAGACCAGCCCATGGAAAGTATAGGCTTGGCACAAACACGGTGATAGATCCAGTGGGGCAGAGCTGAAGCCATAGTACATCTTGTTCCCCCCAGCAGGAGATCTGAACAGCATGCTTTCATGACCCAACACCCACCTCATCATTGGTCTCATGCGGATCAGTTCTGGGAGTTGCAGATTTCCATCAAGTCATTCAGGGACCCAGCCTCCTTATTTGTATGGCTCTGCCCTCCTCCAGGTTTCTAAAGATCTCTCCATTCAATTGGCAGATACTGCATGAAAGTTTTCCATGGGTTTCACCTGGACTTTGCTCAGACTACCTATGTTCAGACTACATTGGCCAGGAGGCAGACACATGGCTCCACCTAACTGCAGGAAGACTGGAAAACACAGACCAACTGCATACCCCAGAAACATTTTTCACAAGGCAGATGAGAGACAGAGCAAAGTCCCCAGTTTCTGGCTTGGATTACTGTATAGATGGTGGTACCCCTTGTTGAGATGGAAAACACTGACTTCAGAGGAAGAGGAGCTCTCTGGTAACCAGCTACACATTCAGATCTGGAGCCCAGGGTTAGAGATAACCCAGCTGGTGGTTGACGCCATGAATTGACAAGTCTCAGCCCCAGAAAAGAAAAGGACAAGAACATAAGTCTGAAGAATACCAAAATATAAGGGACTATGTGACTCAATGCCTATTTGGATCTCCTTTTAGCGTGTCTTCCTGTACAGCAAAGTTGGAAAGCTTAAAACGTCATTTCTCAGACTCCTGGCAGCTAGGGTTTCCAAGGATGTGATTTAGGTTCTGCCAATTAGACGCCCTCATGTAAGACTCCAACTGCCAAGTGGAATGAGTGGGGCCAGGCAGGGCGGAGGCACCCCTTTTGCTGGTGCTGAGGGCGCGGCCCTAGTTCTCAGGTGGGCGACCATCCCAGCAGTCTCCTGGTTCACAGGCACTTCCCAGTTGTGGCAGGAGCTGCAATTCCCTTGGCAACTCGGTCCTAACATTATCTTTGTTCCTAGTAATTCAACTTAGGATCTTCAGCTTGCCCACGGATTCTATAAGCCAATGAATACCTTGTAATGATCCCTTTCCGCTTAAACTAGCCAGGGTGGGTTCTGCCCTTTGCACCTAAACCATCACGGGTATGGTCACAGAAACCTTAGCCTTTGAAAGAGGCTGAGAAGGAAAGGCCAGAGAAATAGCACTAAAACCAGAACAGACCGCTGCCCCCAAATCAAGGGAGGGGAGAATTTCAATAAGTGGTCAGCAATTAGCTGCTGCAGAGAGGCCAAGAGAGATACACATGTAAGGTAGAATAACACAGCCAGATGGTCACAGGTGATCCTGACAGGAGCAATTTCAGTGGAACATAGTAGGGAAGGAAGCCAGTTGCAGGAGGTTTAGGAAATTCTTCTATTTTATTTGGACTCAACTTACGAGGCAAGAGGAAGGTATTATAGTCAGGCATTACTGTATGATTTAAGAGGTACAAGGAAGATTATTCCTTGCTTATTTTTTTCGTATAAATTTATTTATTTATTTTTGGCTGTGTTGGGTCTTCGTTGCTGCGTGCAAGTTTTCTCTAGTTGTGGCAAGTGGGGGTTTCGTTGCAGTGCGTGAGCTTCTCACTGCGGAGCCTTCTCGTTGCAAAACATGGGCTCTAAGTGCGAGGGCTTCAGTAGTTGTGGCACGTGGGCTTAGTAGTTTTGACTCGCGACTCTAGAGCGTGGGCTCAGTAGTTGTGGTGCACGGGCTTAGTTGCTCCGCGGCATGTGGGATCTTCCCGGACTAGGGCTCAAACCCGTGTCCCCTGTATTGGCAGGTGGATTCTTAACTACTGCGCCACCAAGGAAGTCCCTACTCCTTGCTTATTACCGTGAAATCCAACACAGCAGTCCAGTCCCTCTAGATGGAGTAATTTGTCTTCTGGTATCATTTATTCGAGGGGGCTCTAGCCCCAGCTCTACCAGGTTCTATAAAACAATTCTCTGAACTTCCATTTTTAAAAGAGAAAAAGATCCCTTAAAGAGGGATGTACTAATATCTAGCCTGCCTCCTGCACAGGCAGAATGGCATAGGAGATAAAAGCACAGGATTCGGACTTGGCCAGACTCAGGCCTTAACCCTGGTTTTGCCACTATTTGGCTTCATGGCCTTTGGCAAGTTGCTTATCCTTAGCTTTCTCCTCTGTAAAATAGGGATAATATTGTCAACCTCCAAGAGCG
>NW_006778796.1:4462103-4498579 GCF_000442215.2 Lipotes vexillifer
GAGCGGTTATGATGATTAATTGAGGTATGTAAGGCATTTGGCACAGGGTCTGGTGAGCAAAAAGTACCGAGTAAATGAGGGTTCATTTCATAAGTGGTCAGAAATACCTTTTGGGAAATAATGACCATGAGTGCCTTCCTCACAGGGTTGCTGCCAAATGAGATAATGTACAGGAAAGCAAAGTATAAGATCTATTATTAGAATGAATATAGACAATGAGAAAGGTCACCTCTTCAACCAGGAATTGACTGAGTTTCTTGACAACTAGACTGTGCTAGGGAGTTGATGGGGAGGGCAGGGCCAGGAGAGGGAGGAACTGAGGTGCATTTCAATCATTGTACAGTTTTTCCGAGGACTGGCCCCTGTTTTGATAATAGACTCTCCCCCATAAACAAGCAGCTGATGAACGTACACCTGTTGGTACAGATGGGAACCCTGCCTGGTAGAGCTGGGTAAGTGGACCGGTAAAGGGAGCAGATATATTTACTTGAAATTAGGTGAAAGAGTCATACATCCAGAACCTCATCCTGGTTGGGTTCAATGCCAGACTTCCCTCCCCTCCCTGCCTCTTTCTGGGCCTCTGCAGAAAAGACACACCAACTCTGTACAAAGTAAAAATTCAAAATAGCTTACATGGAAATAAACCACCTGCTTGTACAGAGAAAAAGAGCAGAAATCCCTGGAGGTGGGCAAGAGACTTCCTGCTTCCCTGCCCAGCCCAGCCTGTTCCTGACCATCCACGATCGCAAAGGGATGGACTTAAACTCCACTCTCTCCAGCCTCCTTTCCTTGTTTCTCCTCCCAAGAACACATCCATAAAGGTGCCCACGCCAAAGGGGGCCTCTTGATGTCACCACCCCACCTCGTATCCCACCCCCACTCCATCCATTTACTTTATCCTTGTACCAGTTAGAGACTAAATACAGCCGGGAGAGTGAGTTTTTCACTGTGGATTATTTTATTTTTTTCAATTCACTATTGCTCTAATCAGCAATCATCCATCCTCCCGGTCACCTCATTCTATGAGGTGAAACGTTTAAAGCCGTGTTAGAGTTGAAGGTGAAGCTGCCCCCCTGCAGCTGGAGGTACCTGCAGCCCGAGGCTTTACTCACCTGGCTGATGTCGGAGACCCTGAGGGGATGGGCAGAATGGGCACGTGGGCAGAGGCGGTGTGACCAACTCTGCCACCTGCTGAATAGGTGGCAATGATGGCTGAGTCAGTCTGTTAAGAGGGATGGCCCTGGCATTGTCCCAGAAGAGGCTTAGTAAATCCCGCCTGATTGCTAACCTCTGAGACCTCACATCCTATAATTTCCCAAGACAGACCTGTGATTACAAATGCTCAACCTCATAATCACAGCCAAAGCCCAAATGTTCTGAAGAAATGGGGTTTAAGCTTGTACTAAAAAAACAAAAAACACAACGATAAGGAGCTATTTGCCCATTAAAGACATTCTGGAGAGCAGATCACATGTACACATTGCACTGCCTGCCTCCCTCTTCCCACATCTACAAAGTCCCTACAAGCCACCAAATCAGGATTATATTGTGGCTGTCCTTTCTGCAGGCTCTGTTCAAACTTTTATAAAAGATAATTTAATTTTATTCAACTCAACTCACTGAGTTGATACATTTATTTTAGCATCTATTCTATGCCCGGCACTGTGGGAGTGAGACATGAATTAAAATATTAGGGCTGCCTTGAAAGTACCTTCAACAGAGTTAGAGAAATAAGCACGTTTACTATTTCACAGTGAAGACTGAGGGCAGTAGACACAAGTGTGTTTGGTTTTCGTCCCCTCCACCCTAGACTTTCTGAAGATCATAGCCCTCCCTCTTGCCTTGGGGGAAGAAAATGGAAAGCTTTATCTGAGACTTATTCCTCCATGGGATTTGAACCTCACAGGGAATTTTGCTTCATTCATCCACTTTCTCTTTCATTGTCAACCTCTTTGCACTTGCTCTAGAAACATGTTTAAATCTAACCTATCTCTACATTTATTTCTCTTTCTTCCTTTCCTCTTGGGATACTGTTTTTCTTCTTCCATTCATTCACTCATTTATTCATTAATTTAACAAATACATAGTGATGGACACTGCGGGCAAGGCCCTCTCCTAGGCTGGAGACATAGGAACAGATAAGGTCCTTGACTTTTTTTTTTTTTTTTTTTTTGGTCCGCGGGCCTCGCACTGTTCTGGCTTCTCCCGTTGCGGAGCACAGGCTCCGGACGCGCAGGCACAGCGGCCACGGCTCACGGCCCAGCCGCTCCGCGGCACGTGGGATCCCATCGGCAGGCGGACTCTCAACCACTGCACCACCAGGGAAACCCAAGGCCCTTGACTTTTAAGAAGCCCACTTTGTGGTCGAGGAGACACATTTATTTATGCACTTTAACTTATTTTTGTCTGCATTGGGTCTTCATTGCTGCGCATGGGCTTTCTCTAGTCGCGGCGAGCGGGGGCTACTCTTCCTTGCAGTGCGCGGGCTTCTCATTGCAGTGGCTTCTCTTGTTGCAGGGCGCGGGCTCTAAGTGCATGGGCTTCAGTAGTTGTGGCACACGGGCTCAGCAGTTGTGGCTCTAGGGCTCTAGAGCGCAGGCTCAGTAGGCTCAGCAGGCGGATTCTTAACCACCGCACCACCAGGGAAGCCCCAAGGAATCACATTTAAACAGGTATATTTTGGTGCCACCTTTATCCTTCTTTTCATTGTCAAACTCACTGGAAGAATAACCGCCTGTTCATTACTCACGCCCTGTGGCCCTCCTAGCTCTTAGGAAATAACCATCGGGAACATCAGCTGGGACTTCCTATTTCCAAATGTCCAATCCTCACCTTTGTGCCCACTTGTCCCAGCCCTCTTGTGGGATGTTTACCCTGAGACTCTGTTGACTGGGAATTTGAAAATTCTATGCATCAGGGTTATTGTGAGGATTAAATGAGATATTGTGTGAAAAGTTCCTGTCACATGGTAGATGCTAAACAAATATTAGTGTCTTTTCCTTTGATGACACTACACAGGCTTTTTAGTTTTTTTTTTTTAATCTCTCTTACTTATAATTTCTTTGCAGGATTTTTATCCTCCCAATCCCCCTGAATTGCAGGCATTGCTTAGTGGAAATTAGCTTTTGGAGGGGGGGCGTCCCCTCACCAAAAATCCAGGGCAAGTCCAAGATTTCTGCCTGGAGAGTCTCTCCCTTCCCAACCTCCCCCCTGCCTGACCTCCTCCTATCCCCCACCCTTTTGTGAGTGGTTGTGTTTTTTTTGTTTTGTTTTGTTTTGTTTTTTGCGGTACGCGGGCCTCTCACTGTTGTGGCCTCTCCTGTTGCGGAGCACAGGCTCTGGACACGCAGGCTTAGCGGCCATGGCTCACGGGCCCAGCTGCTCCGCGGCATGTGAGATCTTCCCGGACCGGGGCACGAACCTGCGTCCCCTGCATCGGCAGGCGGACTCTCAACCGCTGCGCCACCAGGGAAACCCTTGCGAGTGGTTTTGATGGAGCAGATCTGGGTATGGCAAGTCAGAGTCTTGCAGCTTCCTGGACAAATAGTGTTTGGTTCAGGAATGGCCTGGAGACTCCACAGCATCACTGCGGTCCTTGAGATATCTACTGAGGCTTCTGGGAGTGAGGCCCTTTTTTCCCACTGGGCTTGAAAGCCTGAAGATTTAAGACCAGATACAAATGCAGCCATCCTGCTTCCAAGAGGGGGACCTAGCCAATGAATGGAGCTATAACCAGAGAAAGCAGAGCCAAAATATAGTGAAAGAAAACCTGGGTCCTGGTGGCGTTATTTGGGCCTCTGCATCAACTCACACCTGAAAGCAACATAACTCTTGGACTTCCTTGCTTCCATGAGCCATTAAGTCCCCTTTCTGCTTAAGCATTAATCCCCTTTTGGATTGAGTTTTCTGATACATATAAGCAAATGAATTTTAACTGAGAGAGAGGTACATTAACATTCACTTCCCGGGCAACCACAAATACTCATCAAGTATCTTCTTTGTGCTAACGACTGAGCTAGGACCTGGAGACCATTGTAAGCTACACCCTATCTCTGCTTTCAAGAAGCCTGTAAGCTAGTAAGAGACAAGTAAATAGATAATGACAAGATAGTGCCATTAGTACTCCAAAAGGGGTTTGTACAGCATGCTATGGAAGCACAAAGAGGGAACATGGGGGTATAATCTACATGGAGACTCAAAGGATACATAGCCAGGCAATGAGAGGGGGGAGGGATGAAGAGTATTTCCTGCAGTGGGAAAATGGTAAGCAAAGCTCAGAGAAAATAGCAGGACATTTTGGAGACTTGTAGGGAGTGCAATAGAGTTCTAGGGAGAGGGTCTATCAAAAGTGGAGAGAGAGGGCTTCCCTGGTGGCACAGTGGTTGAGAGTTCACCTGCCGATGCAGGGGACACGGGGCGTCTGATCCCAAACGGAGGAGGCCACAACAGTGAGAGGCCTTTGTACTGCAAAAAAAAAAAAAAAGTGGAGAGAGATAAGCAAGAGCTAAACCACGAAGGATCTTGCAAGCTTAAGGAGTGTGAGTGGAAATATGAAAGGCTTTTAGCAGGGGAGTGTGTGGACATGGTCACCCACTGCTATGTACGCAAATGTCTCATCCATTCCCACAACTGTACGTGTCTTCTTCTTCTAGGTTGATGATATCCAAATCCAAGTCTCGGGCCTCTGTCCTGAGCTTCAGATACACAACTCCTTGGGGATATCCTATGGGAACATCAGATGAATCTCTTCATCTTCCTTCTCTCTCGTTCTGCTCGAATCCCCAGATTCAGTCATAGCGCTGTCCTCTTTCCACTCACGGGCTCTAAAGCCCTGAGTTACCTTTTTGTCTTCCATTTCCTACACCATTGTGCCTTACTCAATGGTTGCCAAGTCTCAGCAATTCCATTTTCAGAATATCTCGTTCATTTTCATGTGAACTGAAGGAGCCATATTTTTTTATTTCCCATCCCCCTTCTTCTGGCAACTAAGCGGGTATATGACCCAGGCATGGCTACTCATGATGTCTGTGGCAGACAGATGCTAGTGTGACCCCTCATGGTCTCCACTTCTTTGGGCTCATGCCCCTGTGTGTTCTCCTCTCTTTGAGTGTGGGTGGAACCTATGACTTGCTTTTACCCAACAGACTATGGCAAAAGGCTATGAGCTGTCACTCCCATGTTTATATTGTGTTATATAAGACTTGTCTTGCTAGAAGACTTGCTGTAGAGATTCTTCTGGCAGGTTTGATGAGTAAGTGGCCATGTTGGGGAAGCCCAGTGACAGGGAATTGTGGGTGGCCTCTAGGAGCTTAGGGCGGCCTCCAGCCAATAGTCAGCCGGAAACGGGGGACCTCAGTCCCACAATAGCAAGATGGTTAATTCTGCCAACTACCTGAGTGAAGCAGACCTTGCCCAAGTTGAGGCTCTAGATGAAAACCTAGTGCTGTCTGACCCCTTGATTGCAGCTTTGCAAAGAACCCACTGATGTTTTGCCCAAACTCTTGACCTATAGAAACTGCGAAATAAGACATGTGTCTTGTTTTAAGCCACTAAATGGGTAGTAAATTTTTATGCAGCCATAGAAAACTAATGCAGTATCCCGTTCCCTGTTGCATGGCAAATATGTGAGTTGGTTATCAGCCATTTTCCCTATGTTCTTTCTGTCAGACACTAACTGTGTTTTAGGTTTTGAGCACCCATGTGCTTTATGGGTCCCTCTCCAGCCCTATGGGGTATAGGTTGATTGGTCTAAACCGGTCTCATTTATTCCATTTGCCTCACCAATGATTGATTGGTTGAACACGGGTCTATGACACAATTCTAACAAAACTGAAGAGGGTTCTTCCTGGGAAGCTTTCTTCATCCTAAATATAGATGCAAGTCAAGGACTTGCTTCTTCCTGCCCTGGACCTGTTATACAAGGAGATGATTCTTGGAAATGCAGCAACCTGTCTTGCCCTTGAGGGAAAGTCAAAAGAACAGCAGAGAAGCCCACCCGGGACCCTGACATCATAGAATCGCTATTTTAACAAACAGTAACCTGCCTCAGAATTTCTTGTAAGTAAAATAATTTTGTTATCCTCATATTTAAATCACTTTAAAATGGATGTTCTACAGCTTCCAGCCCAGAACACTCTAACTGAAACCTTGTAAAAAGTTCGGAACAAGGTGTGGGCATGCGACCAAAGCAGGGCCTCTCAGAGTCATTTACTGGGGTTGACGTCCCGATTCTGGACAAAGTCCTGTAGGCTTGCTAAGCTGGGGAAACACTCTTTACCACCACATTCGGAGGGCTTCTGTACCAAACTCATAGAGAAAAGGAGAATGAGGAAAGAACAAGGCCAAACTCAGAGAGAGAAGGAGAGACTTAGCAGCAAGGAGTCCCCATACTGTCACCAAAGCTCTGCTTTCCTGCAGCTCATACCATCTGATTCTCTGGAATACCAGCATGTTCTTCTCAGCTGTGCCAGCAATAAATAAACTCTTGCTTCCCTGGGTCTGAGTTGAATTTCTATCACTTTCACAGAAAGAACCTCAAATTCTACACTCTCTTTTCAGCCTTCTAGTACTTGCAGTACCCTTGCAGAATTTACTGCCCACTAGTAGGTCTCTCTCCCCCTCAATCTCTTGCTTCTGTGTATCTGGTTACACCATCTCCTTCCTGAAAAGCCCCCAGGGCACCTCCTGGAAGGCAGCTTGAAGCCAGAACTCCTCAGACTCATGTTTACAATCTAGCCCCAGCCTCCCTTTTCACTGTCTTCTATTACAGAGTTTCTTAAACTCTTCACTTTATCATTACCCACAAGAAATATTATAACATAACATATACTATAAATTATAACATACACTATATATATATATATATAACATATACTATAAATTATATATAAAATATAGAATATATAAAAAGGAGAAAAGGTTGTGTATTATATATAGTAAGGGTAAACATTGCTTTGTAAATCATTTGTTTTAGTTACATGTGTGTTTATATATATAGTCAAAATGTTAAAAATGCACATAATATACATATATTTATATATCATATAATGTTTAACTATATATTATATCTAATATATATGCACTATAAAATTATACACTATATATTATAAAATATATATTATATGTATAAAGTAATATATATATAATTTATAATTAAAATGTATATATGTAATATATGTGTATTTTTTACATTATGACCCTATATATATGTACATACACACATATAACTAGACGATAAGTTTTACAAAACAATAGGTACCCTTACTATGTGTAATACGCTATCTTTTTTTTGTTCCATTCATTCTTTTTACTTTATTTTATTTCATTTTAAATCTTTACTGGCATATAGTTGATTTACAACATTCATTCTTTTTAAAAATGCTGATTGTAGTCAAAAAGCTTCTCTCTTCACAAGAGTGAGAAATGAGATTGCTTTGCTGCTCTGAGCTGCAGTCACTGTAGATACAGGGGGTTCGAGATGTTCTGTGCCGTGAGGAGGGCAGATGGGGGAGTAGGGGCAGAGGATGAGGCCCCGGCTTGGTCTCCACAGCTTATGGTACCTCTGAGGCATAGGAACACAAAGTTGGCCTGAGGGCTGTAGTTTGCCAACCCCTGACTAGAGTAAGGTAGTTGCTAGTTACTGTTTGGGTGGCTTGAAGATGTCAGGACTGATGTCATTGTGATGATCTTTGTCTTTCCCTCATGGTCCCAAGATGGCTGCTTCAGCTCCAATCACAACATATGCATTCAGGTCAGAAGAGAAAACTAAAAGAGACCATGACCGTCTCCTTTACTAACAGAAATTTTTCCAGAGCCAAGTCTAGCAGATTTTCTTTAAGTTGCATAGGCCAGAACAAGGTACATGGTTTCATTCTCAGGCAGATTCTCTCAAAATGGCAGTCATTATCCCAAAGGCAGCATTGAGTTTACATGGTCCTTGCTAAGCAGATGATGCAGAGAAAAAGTGTGTCTCTTTACTAGTGATTCCTGCTAGTCCCAGAGAAAACACCAAGTGGTCCAGTCTGGGTTCCATATTCATCCCTGCTGCCAAGGGTTAGGAAACTGATTGGCCAGCCCGGATCCATTCCTGACCCACAGGCCAGGGATAGTGGAGCAATGTGATTGTCAGCACTGCCATGCGAGGGAGGTTGAACTTCTAAAGGAAAAGATGCCAAGTAGAAACCTACCACCACTACAGAAGGGAGTTGATACACTGCTGCTAAATTGTTTTTTTGTCTTTGTTTTTGTTTTTTGCGGTACGTGGGCCTCTCACTGTTGTGGCCTCTCCCGTTGCGGAGCACAGGCTCCTGACGCGCAGGCTGGGCGGCCATGGCTCACGGGCGCAGCTGCTACGCGACATGTGGGATCTTCCTGGACCGGGGCACAAACCCGTGTCCGCTGCATCGGCAGGCGGACTCTCAACCACTGCGCCACCAGGGAAGCCCGTTTCTGCTAAATTGAATTGAGGTATCATTAAAGAAGTTCTACTCAAGGTTTTAATGGATTTTTAAATGCTTTTATCCTGGCGGTATACAGAAATATATTTGATATACAGTATATATAGTATACAGTATATATTTGATAGTATTTGCCTCAAGAAATGTACAGAGGCCTCCTTGGTGGTGCAGTAGTTAAGAATCCGCCTGCCAATGCAGGGGACACGGGTTCAAGCCCTGGTCCGGAAAGATCCCACATGCTGTGGAGCGACTAAGCCTGTGCGCCACAGCTACTGAGCCTGCACTCTAGAGCCCGTGAGCCACAGCTACTGAAGCCCGCGCCCCTAAAGCCCGTGCTCCACGACAAGAGAAGCCACCGCAATGAGAAGCCCGGGCACCGCAACGAAGAGTAGCCACCACTCGCAGCAACTAGAGAAAGCCCACATGCAGCAGCGAAGATCCAACAAATAAATATGTTCTAAATATCACATAGACTAGGGATGAACCAAATCCAAATTCCTCTTGAAAGGGGTCTAACTGGCAAAGCTTGGGTCGGGTTCCTTTTCCTGGACCATATACTTGTGACCAGGATGGTTTCATCATATTGGGGAAAAAATAGCCACTGGGAGCCTGTTGCTCTTACAATGTGGATGATAGCACAGGAACAATATTGAAAATACTTAACAACTGGTGTGAGATGGGCTTCAGTCATTGAGAATGGACACCAGCCATAAAGAGTCAGTGCAGCTGGGCCAGTCTAGCCTGGGATGGGGAAAGAAGAGGACAAGTTCCCAGCAAATGCAAAATAATCATGAACTGGGCTGTTAATCCAGGAGCGGTCTGTCCAGAGTCTATGAAAAAATGTTCAAGCCCATGTTAAAAACAAACTAATAGTGTTCCTGGATTTTTTTTTTTTTTTTTTTTTTTTTTTTTTTAGCAAATAGAGGGATTATTTAAGTGCCATTTTGGTTTCTATTCGCACAACGGTGTGCAAAGTGTTGCAAACAATGAAAGAAAAATATAGCACAGGACACTCTCTACCCTCTACCTTCAGGAGCTTTCATTCTAGACACGAAAAATTTACAGAACCAGGCATTAATTGTACAGGACGCACAGTGAGTGCCCTGGGAATCAGAGAGAGGAGAGCTCCCTGTGGACCAGAGAGTCAGGGACACCATCGGGGAGTGGCTGAGGATGCTTTCTATGTCTCCTTTCAGCATAAAGATTTTCCAGATTCTATGGATTAATGAAGGGACCCCATCTGGACCTCTTCTTTTTTGGCTGCGTTGTGTCTTCCTTGCTGTGCACGGGCTTTCTCTAGTTGTAGCAAGTGGGGGCTACTCTTTGTTGTGGTGCGCGAGCTTCTCATTGCAGTGGCTTCTCTTGTTGCAGAGCACAGGCTCCATGCGGCGCAGGCTTCAGTTGTTGTGGCGCACAGGCTTCGTTGCTCCACGGCATGTGAGATCTTCCCGGACCAGGGCTTGAAACTGTGTCCCCTGCATTGGCAGGCGGATTCTTAACCACTGCGCCACCAGGGAAGTCCCCCCATCTGGACTTTGAAGGTTGTATTCAAAAGGTCCCAGAGAGTTTTTTGTAAGTCAAAGATGGGACTGCGCTGGAACCTTTCTCAAGATGAAACACCAGCCTTCAAAATGAAGTACTGATGCATATGCTACAACATGGATGAACCTTGAAAACATTACGCTGCGTTAAAGAAGCTAGGCACAAAAGCCACATATTGTATGTTTCCACTTACATGAAATAACCGTGATAGGCAAATCCATAGAAACAGAAAGATAATTTGTGGTTGCCAGGGGCTGGAGGGAACAGGGAACGGGGAGTAACTCCTAAAAGGTACAGGATTTCTTTTGAGGATGATGAAAATGTTCTGGAATTTGTCGTGACTATTGTACAACCTTGTGAACATACAAAAAAATTTAACCGTATACTTCAAATTGGTGGATTTTATGGTATGTGAATTATATCTCAATAAAACAAAAACAATGCAAGGACAAATTTTTAAAAACACCAGCCTTCTGATTAGAAAAAGCTTCTTTCTCTTCTTTGCTTCACTTGCTATACTTGTCCTACCTACAACTGTGTGTGGATGTCTGTTTATTCACTGACAGCTCCCTAATCTGTTACGCCAGCCTAGGACTCCCCTGCAGCTGACACCTTCCTAGAGATCCCATAGGCACCTCAAACCCAACCTGATGAAAATAAAACTGCAGTGTTGGACCCTAACCTCCTTTTCCTCCTGTATTTCCTCCCTCAGTTGATAGCTCCCCTGACCATCCTGTCATTTAAGCCATCCATGTGTGAGTCATTCCTTATTCAATCATTTGTGTATCAATTCAGCAAATCTTTTTAAAAGACCTGTCACATATCAGGCACAGGGCTCTGTGCTGGACACATAGCTGGGAATGAGATACTCATGGTTCTGGCACTTGTGGAGGACCCTGGGGAGACTAATCAATCATTCCAACACAGTGAGATGAGAACAATGGCCTGGGGGTACAGGGAGCTGACTCCTACCCCCAATTACTCACCAAATGCTATTGATTTTCCCTTCTAAGTACCTCCTGAATCTGGTGTTTGCTCCTCATTCAAAGCAGCCTTGCCTTCCTTCAAGGCCTCATCAGCTGTCTACATGACCACAGCTGCTTTCTAACTGGTCTCCTTGTCCTAGTTTCTCATGCCTCCAGCCTTGCTAGTCTCAAATCCTTCTCCCACCCTGCTGCAGAAAGGTCATTCAAAAACAAAACACCTCCTCATGCAATTTCCTTATTTATAATATTTTATCTCCTATAGTGACTCCTATATGACATGAAGAGGGTGGACCCTCTTCCGCAACTCCGGTGGAGAATCATTGTGTAGTTCAGATTCCTTCCCAGGACATGCCATGTCCTTCATAAGGTGACCCCTGCTTACCTCTCCAATCTCACTACCATGGCTCCTCCCATGTGGTTGGAGGATGGACTTTCTTTCTCGTTTCTCCCAATCCCCATAGTCTACTCATCACCAAGCTGAGAATGCTCCCCGAGGCAGACATTGATAGACTTATTATAAAAATTCATTAATTCTTTGTTGCCAGGTAGCTGAACTAAGGCCACATTAAAGTTCTGAAAAGCTTTCAGATATTTGACGCTGGGGCCAGTTCATGGTCTCTGTCCGCCATCCACTTGATTGAAGCCCCCATACAGTCCAGCAGCAGAAGTGGATGGGACTGAGTGATTGACTACCTCTGTAAGACTCAGCTCAAGAAGAGGGGGGACAGTGGGCAGTGCAGGGAGAGGAAGAAACAAAAGAGTTTAAATGGACCAAGCAAAGGAAGCAGGAGAGAGGAGACGGAGAGAGCCGGAAGAGGAGAGATGGCTCCCTGCCCTTGCTTCCTCTGGGTGTGGACCATGTGGCCTCTGGGCATGTTGACACTGAGTCCTGATGCAAGTTAGAGGAACTGGTTGGGTAAGAAGAGCTGCCCCCAAACATCTCTTATCTTGAGGATTTTATACAAGTTGGAACATGCCCAAAGCAAAGAACTGCTTTTACTTTCATTTATGATCCATGTGTGTTGATAGCTAGGAACACTAAAACTATTTGGTTGTGGACGGTACGTACCATCGCATCCTTCCATTGAGGGGTGTGAGCAGGGGTTGCACCCATATGTGCCTACGCTCCAGCCATCGCCATTCCCTGTAAACTGGGCTGTTGTGTGCCTCTGTGCTCTCGCACCTGCTGTTCCCTCAGCTTGGAATGCTTCCCTCCCATCTTATCTGCTTATTCGACCTCATCCTTCATGGCTCACCTTGGAGCTTTTGCTGACCCTCTTAACACTAAAAAGCTAGGTGACTAGCACCTATTCTGCTTTCTCCATAACATCCAGTGTGCCTCTCTTACAGCCCTCGTAACACTGTATTGTAATTATTTGTTTGTGTGTCCTCTCCACTAGATGGAGGTTGAGGGGTTGTATCATGTTCACCTCTTTATCTTTAGGTCTTAGCAAAGTGCTCTTAGCAACCTAGGTCATTTTCAATAAATAGTTTCTGAAGAGATGAAAGAATTAAGAACAGAATACTGCATATTGAATAATTGCCACATATCCCTTTGTCGCCAGACTAAATCTTATTTAGTATCCTCACAGCATCCTAATAAGGAGCTTCCCTTCTCACCTAAACAATTTGCTGATCCCCTTGTTAGAAATGTAGAAGGGTCAGGGCTAATTGGATTTGTCTAAACAGAAGACAGGGAGAAAAAGAGAGAGAGAGAGGGGGAAGAGAACGATGGGGGGGAGAGACTTAAAGCAGCCAAGCCTCATCTTGCTGCAGAGTTTACTGGACTCAATCTCAATAAAATTGGATCCGCTGGCACAGTTGTCCTCCGGCCCTGATTTAATAGAGGGACAAGTGTTGAATGCACCATTAAAAGGGTATGTGGGGGCTTCCCTGGTGGCGCAGTGGTTGAGAGTCCGCCTGCCGATGCAGGGGACACGGGTTCGTGCCCTGGTCCGGGAAGATCCCACATGCCGCGGAGCGGCTGGGCCCGTGAGCCATGGCCGCTGAGCCTGTGCGTCGGGAGCCTGTGCTCCGCAACGGAAGAGGCCACGGCAGTGAGAGGCCCACGTACCAAAAAAACCCCAAAACAAAACAAAAAAAGGGTATGTGGGAGGAAGGGATCCAAAGGAGCAGGTCAAAGGAGAAAATCATGCCCATTAGTGGCTGTGAAGAGAAGGGACACATTGCCTATTGCACGCATGTCCCCTCCAAGAACCTTGGGATCCTGGAATCTGAGCGCGCTGAGGCTGACCTCCCTGCCACCTGCTCCTATGGAGCCACCGATGATGAAGTGACTGACACAGTTCATTGCTGCCTTGAGCAGGTTACCTCTTTTAACATCTATTTTAAAAAGAGAATAAAGATTCTCATTTGTTATTGTTATGAGCTCAGAAGCACAGTGCCCACAAAGCACCCTACAATTGCTATAATTAACTTTATTATATTTCTGTCCTGTAATAATCTACACTTAATTATAGTCCATGAGAATTATACTTAGGTACAGAACTATGAACAACAGCTATTCATTTGTGTATTTATTTTATTAAGGCTATTTTTGAAAAATATTGAAAATTATAAAAAAGAAAATTAAGTTTTCTGGGACTATCACAATTTAGAAATAATCATTATGAGGGTACAGCCTTTATTCTTTTTATTTTGTAGCGCATATATGTCTTTTAAAAAAATTGGATCACACTTCACTATAACCTGCTTTGTTTTACCAAACCACAGAACTGCAGGAGCGTGTTTCTCTGTGACATATAGTCCCTACAATTTTTGAAGACTGTACAGTATTCCATCTCATGCACAGACCCTAGTTAATTTGGTCAGGCCTCCCTCGGTGGTTATATCTTATCCCAGGGACTCCTTGCCTTGTAAGCTTCCTGCTAGAAATTTTGGTTGGCATTGCCAGGATTCTAAGGCTCTGGTACAGACCCCCAGGCTGTTACATCATTCTTGGAGTCTCTCAGGAACATTTGGGGAGAAAGACCTAGTGAAGTTGGGTCCCACACATGAGTGGCTTTCAGGTTCCTCCCTGGTGTCCTCAGAGCTGAAGGATCCCAGGTTAGTGGGAAGGGTAATCAGAGAAATAGAGAAATTCAACTTAATTGGGAGGTCGATGAAAAAGATTTTTGCTTTAGTTGGAACTCTTCTGGATGCCCCTTCTGTAGGCTGCATGCCTACACCTCAGTTTACTTCAGTTCAGTTCGTCACTTAAAAAAAACAAAACTGAGTGGTCTTTTCTGCATCACGTCCTACTAGGGACCCAGAATTAACCCTGTTCATTACTTGTCCTTCTCTCTCCCCTTCTCCCAGATGGGAAAGCATTTCACCTCAATTGTTTTTTCTTGTCGTCGTTTCCACGCCTAGGACACATCCCCTTCTAGTCCATTTCTAGATTGTTCTAGCATCCTCTAAGAGTTCTGGAGTAAATGATCGTGGACTCCTCATCTAACTGAATTCCAAATATGCTAAGCATTCATGTTATTTGGTTCCTTCATTCAACAATATTTTTCCAGCATGTACTATGTGTTAGGTCACACGGACTTGGCAATTAACAGCATGTACATAAACCTTGCTCTCTAGAAGCTTACAGTCCAATGGAGGAGCTAAAGAAATAAATGGGGAATTACAAAATGATGTAACGATGTAAGAGAAGTCAGCTCGGGATGCTATGTCTCACTACCCAAGTCCCTGAGCTCATTCAGAGAGGCATAAATATAAACTAGAGAAGATTCCAACACTTATCTGTCCCATCCCAGTCTCATCTGGACAGGCCAGTTCTGCCCCCTAGCTCCCCCCTAAGCAGTTAAAAGAGACTCAGTAAACACCAGCTGAATTAAACTGGTCAATTGATGCAATGCTTTCTTTTTTCTTCTTTAAATCATTAAAACTCTGAAACCAAACCAGAATCAAGCATGAATAGTACAATTGTTACTCTTGTCCAAAATTGCCGTTTTCAGTTTTCCATCCTATTTAAAGGAACTGAGAGCTAAGATAAGTCCTCCAGGCAGAAATCAGCTAAAAAACTATGGACTGAACACTGGCCACTGCAGGGGATTCTGAGCCCCAGCTGTTCAACAGAGGATGGTGCATGGCTTTGCTCATCGGCCTAATTTAGATGACAGATGATTGACCAAAATGAGCCATCAGAGGGTATGTACCACCCCTAGCAACACACCAACGAGGGAGTGGCAAAGTCCAAAGGTTTAACCTCAGTTTTCCATCCTGGGTAAATTCACATGGCTTTTTTTCTTTAGTAAATCTGAGAAATTTCCTTCCAAAATCTTCGTTTAGGACTCAGTCTGGATTGAATTGGAGTTGGGCAGACTGAAAAACGTTTACTTCTCAAAACTTTTGACATCAGTCTTTGAAGTTCAATTTTTCTGATTTTCCCCATCCCCTACGCCCCACTCCCGCAGTCCTACCCCAGGATATAATGATTAAGAATCAGGAGCAAAGTGAATGGAAGAAACACAGTTTTCAGGACCTTTGAAGAGGGGAGCCATTGGGGCTTTTTACTCTGAGGATTTTTAGTTGCAAATTTCTACTGAAGAGTAAGAAAAGGCCTCATATTTTAATATCCACATGTTTATTTGCCTTTAAATTACCATTTACAATTACATACTGTAATTGTAAATGGTAATTTACAATTGATCCAATTGATCCAATTACATACTGTATGTCTTAAATTTAAGTCTCATTTAGGAACAAATGTTAAAATTAACCCTTGTACACATCAAATGTTGCTGGGATTTAGCAATTCATGTTATTTTATTAATAATATGAAGGTTTCCTGTTTGGTCACTTTATCATTCATTTTTTTCAGTTTGCCATTGGTAACTCTTCAACCAGGAACTAGTTACCTAGAGGGGAGATCAGATGCAATGCCATACAACCTCAAACGTGCTCAGGTTTACTGAGTTCCCAGGAGCAATTTCTGCATCTTGTCTCTCTTGTCTACCTGTGTTAATCGGTTTGCTCCCGGAATTGTTAATTAATAGTTATTATTAAGAAATAAAAGGGGAAAAATAGGGGCTTCCCTGGTGGCGCAGTGGTTAAGGATTCGCCTACCAATGCAGGCGACACGGGTTCGAGCCCTGGTCCAGGAAGATCCCACATGCCGCGGAGCAGCTGAGCCTGTGTGCCACAACTACTGAGCATGCACTGAGCCCACGTGCCACAACTACTGAAGCCCGGGCACCTAGAGCCCATGCTCCGCTACAAGAGAAGCCACCGCAGTGAGAAGACCATGCACTGCAACGAAGAGTAGCCCTTGCTCACCACAACTAGAGAAAGCCTGCGTGCAGCAATGGAGACCCAATGCAGCCAAAAACAAATAAATTTATTTTTAAAAAAGGAAAAGAAATAAAAGGGAAAAAATTAAAAGGAATGAACCACACCAGATGAAATCAAGCTAGCCTTTAATGAAACTTATCATTCCACTATTAAATGAGATAACATAGACGCACAATATAAGAAAATCATTATTTTCATTTTCAATCTGATTCAACCATGGCTCCTCAGCATCCTGTGTGTGAAATTGGTTAAATTAGTGTCATGGTCACTTTCCCAGTTGGCCAGATGGCAGGGAATATAAATAGAAAAGGTAAGTATGGGCAGCTACCTGATGATGGAATGTTAAGGAATAGATAGATTTGACTTAAGGGTTTGCCAGCTAAAGAGTGTTTGTCACCATCAAGTTCTACAAAAATCAAGTCAGGACTTCCCTGGAGGTCCAGTGGTTAAAATTCTGTGCTTCCACCACAGGGTATGCGGGTTCAATCCCTGGTGGGGGAACTAAGATCCCACATGCCATGCATCACAGCCAAAAAAAAAAAAAAAAAAAAATCAAGTCAGTAGCCGCTGCAGTCGCTGACCTATGCAGTACAAGTTGAAAGGAATTCAGGGCACTCTGTGCTCTGGGAAAACTGGCAGAACGGGTCCTCAGATAGATAGTTGGATGTTTTCAGGAGAAAATTTTATGAACTCAAATTCTTGTATCTTCTCATACTGTACTTAGAAAAGCACTAAAACCATTAACTAAGATACCTGTTCCTCGTGACTAGCAGCCCTTTCTCCGAGATGTGTGCTCGATTGCACATACCCTTCGCCAAAATCACATCGACACTGACCTCTTCATAACAGTCCCTTGGAGCTATCTGAGAGGCTGTCTCCTGTGCTATAGTCCTCAGTAAGTCCCCAAATAAAACTGAAACTCACGTCATCTGTTTTTATTTCGATTGACAGAGGCTAAAAATACAGATCTTTAAGTTCCCCAGTTCCTCCCATGCCATTCCCTACATCTCTCCTCCAAGCAGAATTGGATCAGGGATCCTATAAGCAACCACTTACCTGAAACTAGTGCCTTCTTACCCACGTCTATCAAGCCCTTATTATGTGATAGGCACAATGCTGAGTGTCTAATGTGTGCCTTTCATTTAATTCTAGCAATAACTGCATGAAGTGGCTATGATTATTTCCATTTTACAAATAAGGAGCCTGAACCACAGAAAGGTTAAGTAATTTACCAAAGGCTCTAAGTGGTGGGGCTGGGTCTCAGACTCAGAATGGTCTCACTTCCAAGACCACACTTCTAACCTCATCGCAAAGTGCCTCTCTTTTTCTCTGCCAACATCGCAAAGAAGTCAATGGCCCTCAGTCTTTTGTTAGATGTGAAAAGAAAACAATAATAACTAGGGCTTTTAAACAGCTCTGTTTCTTGTGTAAGTTTTCACAAGTAGGTCTTGTAGTTGGTCTTCTTTTAGGATAGACCAGTATAAACGAGTATACCAGGCATTCCAGGCAGATGGTTTAACTACATCACACTTCCGTGTCTCCATGTTACAGTAAGGCTAACATTTCTTACCCCTTTCCTACTTTACATAAAATTATGAAGTTTAGGGATATGATGTCATCACTTGCACTTTGGACTTCTTGGAGAAGCAATTCTATATAAACACCCAGTAGAAATGACAGAAAAACACTGTCAGTGTGGTATGTACACAGTATAAAATGGACCAAATTAATTCCTGGACTTCCCTGGTGGCACAGTGGTTAAGAATCCACCTGCCAGTGCAGGGGACATGGGTTTGAGCCCTGGTCCGGGAAGATCCCACATACCGTGGAGCAACTAAGCCCACGTGCCACAACTATGGAGCCTGCGCTCTAGAGCCCATGAGACACAACTACTGAGCCTGTGTGCTGCAACTACTGAAGCCTGTGTGCCTAGAGCCTGTGCTCTGCAACAAGAGAAGCCACCACAACGAGGAGCCTGTGCACCACAATGAAGAAAGCCTGTGCACAGCAACGAAGACCCAACACAGCCAAAAAAAAAAAAAAAAAAAAAATTAATTCCTTAGAGCTTGGGACAAAAATAGCCCCTTAGTCTTGCATATCTAGTTTTTAATCATGTTGCATATGCCTGTTCTGTGGCTTTCAAGAGCAGTCTGAAAGGGCACTGTGTCTGATAGAAGGTGGATTGCAGTAAGTGTTTAGCATTCTTCTTTTAGAGGAAACACTGCAATCCAAGATCTGGCCTCTTTCCAGCTTTTGAAAAACCACAAGTCAAAATTTTGTTGCCATATGAGAGTGTTGCATGGAGGGACATTAGCTATGAATTTCTATATACTAGAGGCTATTCTGTCTTTTGTGGATAAAAAAATTAATCAATAATTAATCTAAAAAAGAAATGGAAATCTTTATTTGAGCCAACCTGAGGATTGTAAGTCAGAGACAGTCTCTCAGAGAGCTCTAAGGACTGTTCCGAAAAGGTAAAGGGGGAGGCCAGTATAGATGTGATTTCGGAGAAGGGGGTACGTGCAACCAAGCACGCATCTTGGTAGAGGTGACTGCTATTTGCGAGGAACAGGTACCTTAGTTAATGGTTTTAGTGCTCCTCTAAGTATGGGAAGATGCAAAAAACTGGATTCATAAAATTTTCTCCTGAAAACATCTAAGTACCCGAGGGCCGGTTCTGTCAGTTTTCCCGCAGCACAAAATGCTTCGTCCTGATCGTCGCCCTGAATTCCTCTCGGGGTGTTCTGCATAAGTCAGCGACTGCAGTGGCCGATGACTTGTTCCTTGTAGGAATGGACGGTGGGCAACATTTCTCGTCTTACACTCCCTTCCCTTTTAGTCTTAATTTTGACCAAGGTTTGGGAGGCATTTCGTGACCACTTTGTCCCACAACGCTAGGAATGCTCGTTCCCAGGTCAGGCGAGGATTTGGTTGATAAGCCACTCAGTGTGCTATTACTGGACTAGGCCCTGTTACCAGTAGCCAAAAGCCTCTGGACCACCTGTCTTACATTCCGTTATGATCCAGGAAATGGTTCCCTCTTGTTGCTTCTTCCCACATCTCGAGTTACACTATTATAATCATTGATTTTGTAGAACTATATCTTTGATCAGTCGTTTCAAGTCGACTAATCATCATTAATTTTATTGGAGGCTCAGTCACACATTTGATAATGCAAGAAACAATAATCTTGTACAATAGGCAGAATACAAGTAATATAGCTAGTAGCATTAATAAGGTCATAAGTATTTAAGAGAAGAGCTTCCATTAGGTGTGGCTCAGTATCTTCCCAGGTCATCTGACCAGTCTGCCAGTCTGCTCTGCATCAATAGCTGTCTTTAAGGGAAATAACATATTGTTATTGTATGTAAAGTTCACTAAATTCGTCTGCAGGTACAAGGTGAGTGGTGGGTCACTGTGACCCCTTAAGGATTGACAAAGGAATATTATCTTCTAAGGAGTTACATGGTTGGCATCCAAAGAACAACTGGCATTTATGGTTGAGCAGGTATTTCTGCCATTGGGGAGTCCAGCTAATGCAGAATGCAGATGCACAATGCATGGTAGAGGGGAGGGAGGAGGCCAAAGGACAGAGAAGAAGGTTTATGCTTAAAGTTTTCTTGGCTTAAAATATGAATTTTATGTCATCTCTTTTATGAAAGATCCAAGAGCCTCTTATAATGACTCAAAAATAATAATAAGGTCACTCTTTTTTCCAGAGTTACCAAAGTGGGCCATCATCTCAGAGTAGGAAATGAAAGGGGCCAGTATGAGATCCAAGTAGTTTTAAAAGGCATGAAGGATATGAAAGTACTTAACACTACTGAACTGTATATTTTTTTAAATGGTTAAGGTGGTTAATTTTATATTATGCATATTTTACCACAATTAAAATGTTTTAAATTTTGTTATGTGTATTTAGCAAAGCAAATTTTATTTTTGTTGTTACTTTTTGGTTTGATCTCAATTTTTAATTTTTTTATAGGATAGTTACCTTTTTAAAAAAAATTTTATTTATTTATTTATTTATTTATTTATTTTTGGCTGTGTTGGGTCTTCGTTGCTGCGCGCAGGCTTTCTCTAGTTGTGGCGAGCGGGGGCTACTCTTCCTTGCGGTGCATGAGCTTCTCAGTGCAGTGGCTTCTCTTGTTGTGAAGCACGGGCTCTAGGCGGGTGGGCTTCAGTAGTTGTGGCACGTGGCCTCAGTAGTTGTGGCGCACAGGCTTAGTAGCTCCGTGGCAAAGAGAAGAGCTTCCATTAGGTGTGGCTCAGTATCTTCCCAGGTCATCTGACCAGTCTGCCAGTCTGCTCTGCATCAATAGCTGTCTTTAAGGGAAATAACATATTGTTATTGTATGTAAAGTTCACTAAATTCGTCTGCAGGTACAAGGTGAGTGGTGGGTCACTGTGACCCCTTAAGGATTGACAAAGGAATATTATCTTCTAAGGAGTTACATGGTTGGCATCCAAAGAACAACTGGCATTTATGGTTGAGCAGGTATTTCTGCCATTGGGGAGTCCAGCTAATGCAGAATGCAGATGCACAATGCATGGTAGAGGGGAGGGAGGAGGCCAAAGGACAGAGAAGAAGGTTTATGCTTAAAGTTTTCTTGGCTTAAAATATGAATTTTATGTCATCTCTTTTATGAAAGATCCAAGAGCCTCTTATAATGACTCAAAAATAATAATAAGGTCACTCTTTTTTCCAGAGTTACCAAAGTGGGCCATCATCTCAGAGTAGGAAATGAAAGGGGCCAGTATGAGATCCAAGTAGTTTTAAAAGGCATGAAGGATATGAAAGTACTTAACACTACTGAACTGTATATTTTTTTAAATGGTTAAGGTGGTTAATTTTATATTATGCATATTTTACCACAATTAAAATGTTTTAAATTTTGTTATGTGTATTTAGCAAAGCAAATTTTATTTTTGTTGTTACTTTTTGGTTTGATCTCAATTTTTAATTTTTTTATAGGATAGTTACCTTTTTAAAAAAAATTTTATTTATTTATTTATTTATTTATTTATTTTTGGCTGTGTTGGGTCTTCGTTGCTGCGCGCAGGCTTTCTCTAGTTGTGGCGAGCGGGGGCTACTCTTCCTTGCGGTGCATGAGCTTCTCAGTGCAGTGGCTTCTCTTGTTGTGAAGCACGGGCTCTAGGCGGGTGGGCTTCAGTAGTTGTGGCACGTGGCCTCAGTAGTTGTGGCGCACAGGCTTAGTAGCTCCGTGGCATGTGGGATCTTCCACGATCAGGGCTCCGAACCCGTGTCCCCTGCACTGGCAGGCGGATTCCTAACTGCTGAGCCACCTGGGAAGGCCGATCTCAATTTTTTAAATTGTAGTATAGGTGCTTTACAATATTACATTAGTTTCAGGTGTACAGCATAGTGATTCAGTATTTTTGAAGAATATATTCTGTTATTACCAGATAATGGCTATAATTCCTTGTGCTATACTTTATATGCTCTTGCTTATCTATTTTATAAACAGTAGTTTGAATCTCTTAATCCCATAGGCCTATCGTGCCCCTCCTCTTCAGTAACAAGTTTGTTTTCTATACCTGTGAGTCTGTTTCTGTTTTGCATATACATTTGTTTGTATTATTTTTTAGATTCCACATATAAGTGATTTCATACAGTATATAATGGAAAAGTGCCAGGTTTCAACAGACAAGAGTTGGGCCTGCCTGTCTCAGCAGAGTCATGAAATGAATTAAATGAATCTCTTAGAATAGCGCTGGTGTGGACCATCCTCCCAGGATCTGATGGGCCTCTCTTTTTTTCCGGATAATGAAGACTGCTTTTTTAACAGAAAAGCCAATTTGATTTGTTAATTGACATGGCGCAGCATGCGGGATCTTAATTCCCCCACCGGGGATCAAACCCGAGCGCCCTGCAGTGGAAGTGCGGAGTCTTGAACTCCTGGACCGCCAGGGAAGTACCGATGCTCCTATATCTTAAGTGTATTTTTCTTATGGTAAAATATGGACAGCATTGTGGGTGGGGAGGACAAGTCTGGGACCAAATGTGGAATTTCCTCTCCTGACCACCCCGCCCCCCCCTTGTATAAGTAGGTCACTGTTATAGGTACCCGCTAAAAGAGACAGGAGTATAGAAGTGGGTGCTAGCATGTCAGTATAAGAGGTGTGTTCCTGTGGTGCATAAGTCCTTCGAGGGTGTATCTCAGGGGTGTGAAAGTGTGTCTGCAATAGCCCTCCTGGGTGTGTCAAAACATGATTTCATAGGCAGAATGACCCTTAATGTGCAGATTCGGGTGGTGAGAGTAGATTGAATTCAGTCTTAAGATAAAAGATGAAGTTTGTTGTTTGTTCCCCCTCCCGAAAGACTTCGGCAGTGTCCCCCTGGGGTGGGTCTTGGAAAGAACAGGACAGCGGTAGACTAGTCTCTTTTTCTCCCGTCCCCTTGGGCCTTTAAGGGGGCTGCGCGGACCTAACATCGGGCTGGAAGGAAGAGGCGTAAGTCAACTTCCTCGCCGGCTGCACCCGCGGCAGCTGTGGGCGCGCGGGTCTGCGCATCCCGCCCCCGGGTCGGGAAGGGGCGGAGCCGGGCGGAGCCCGCCCCCCGCGGTCCCCTCTTCCCTGCGGCTCCACTGAGAAGCGCCGGCCTCAGTCTCTGCAGCCTGCCGGAAGCTGGGAGCCGGGATCCCGGGCCGGGAGTGCGGGCTGGGCTGCGTGCACGGGCTCGGCCGCCGCTGCCGGTGAGTCCCGGGGCGGGCGGCGCGGAGCGGGGCGGGAGGCGCGTCAGGACCGGGCTGTGGGGAGACCCCGGGCGCAAGCTCGGGGATGTCAGGCTCGCGACGTTGGGTAGCCCCAGACCCCAGCCCGGAGGAGCGTCGCGATGTGGAGAAACCCGAGCCCGGGGGCGGGGAGTCAGTGCCCCGGGGTTGGGGAGTCCGGGAGCCCTGAGGGCGAGGCGGCGGTTCAGGAAGGCGAAGTTGGGGCGTCCCGAAGCCCGAGCCTGGAGGACTGACGTTGGAGAGGTCCGGAGGGTTGCGGAATGAGGGGTGCCCTGTCGGCATTCTTGGGGCGCCCTCCTCCGGGCGGAGGGGAGCAGAACCCGGGAAGGGAGTGCGGAGAGAGGAAGCCAGAGGCGGGCGGGGCGGGAGGGGAGCCCCGGAAAGCGTAGGGTGGGGCGAGGCGAGTGGCTTCTCTGGGGAAAGATGGAGGGGGCTTCTCCGAGAGGGCGGGCGCGGGAAGCGGAGTCGTGCGGGGAGCCTGGGGTTCTGTTCTGGAGGATAGGGGGTTGGTGGGCCGGAACGCCGCGGCGGAGGTCCGAGGTGGCGGGCTGAGGGGTGCGTCAGGGACTCAGTGAACATCTCGGCCTAGGGGACGCAGCCCCCTTGGTGGAATGGGGTCATGGCAATCTCGAGAGGGCACCCACTCGAGAGAGCAAGACGGGCTACCCCAGACGGGGGCAAGTTGGGACCCCGCACCAAGCGAGCTCGGGGAGTGTTGGGACCTTGGGCGGGGGTACCAGGGAGGGGCGAACCTCGCTGACCCCACGCGTGCACCGCAGCGCCCTGTGCGTCTGTGGGCCCTCAGGCACAGACTCACAAAAGGGAGACCCGCGGGCCGGACGGGCTTTTGGTTGCATCTCGTATTTCTGAGCTGGGTTAGAAGTGATTTTGCCCAGGGATCCGATGAGAAGAGTCTGGGCTTAAAAGAACAGTTCTGGAGTGAGTTTTCAAATGTACAGGTAAGCTCTACGTGTGTGTGTGTAATTTTTAGGTGCACATGTGCTACTTGCTGACCCCTCTCCTGTACTCTTGAGAGGCAGTTTCTGAGTAAAAACTGGAAGAAAATCAGGAAGACGCTCTCATGCACACATGCACACCCGAACCGCCCACAAATGCATTGCATTCCACAGCCGATAAACACGAGGAGTGTTGTACAGTGTTGGATTGTTTCTTTTGGCGAGGGCTCCCTTTACTGGAGTTAATAGGAGTTACCTGCATGGAAGGTGGACTGCCCTTGACTGCCCTGTTAGGGCACAGCCTATACCCACCCCTGAGCTGCTACACCCTTGAACAAGTCACCCGGCAGGGCACTAGGCGGCTTAGGACCTCAGTGGATGGGCATTCTAGAGTCTTTCTGAAGATAAACAAACGACCCGTACCCTGTCTGGTTTGTTTTTTTCTGTTGTTTGTCTTGGGTGCCTGGCTCCCTTTAATTAGTTAAATAATATTGACATCTTATATTAACATATCCTGCATGGTTAATTATGTGTTGTAATTAGTTTAATTATTTGATATAACAGCTAATTCTGGAAGGCCCAGGGCCATGGGAATCCTGTTAAGTGGATTTCTCCCTTAGAAGGTTCCTAGGCTTTAAGGGGCAGTGGGTGAGAGATGCCTCCCACTCCCTTTCTTTTCTGCTGTAGATATAGGTCCATCTTCTCATGCACACTGAGATTTGAGCTTCCTGGGAGGACCAAAGATTTTTGGCAGCTAGCATATGTTGGGCCCTTTTTTTTTCCCCCCTTCATGAAAAGAAAAGCTCTTCAGTAATTATGCAAGTTAGTGGAAGAGTGCTCTATTCATTTCACAGGTATCATTTCAGGACAAGCTTTTCTTTTTTTTTTCACCAGGGGGTGGTCAGAACCTTGAACCAAAATCTGCATTATTATTATTGCGTTAGCATATTTATCCCCTTGGACGTAGAGCTAGCTGATTCTTCCAGTTCTTTATCCAAATGTTAGGATACATACGCCAGTATTTATACATTCAAATAAATGCATGTTTCTCCCCTTCAGAAGCCTCGGCTTGGCCAGCTGTGTACTAATTCTAGTGATGCTGTCATTGTTGAGAATAATTTTGGAGCTCCTGCTTTGGAGTTGCCTTCAGAGCTGGCAACACGGTGACTGAATTGCCTCTGTGATGGCAAACCTTCTGAAGCTGGGAAACAGCCAAACACTGTGTGGAGCCAACTGTGGTGGAGAATTGAGGTTGTAATAGGAAGTATGTCCATTAAGGTAATGAAAGTCCTCTTGAAGGACTAGCGGGTCTACAGGGGTCATCCAGTACAGAGTATATATATGTGTTTAGGATTGTAAAGTAGTTGCTGTGAAATGCAACCTTCATTTGGATGTTTGTGCTCTGGTATGTGTGTAAAAAACTGGCCCTGTAGTACCTTGCTAGACCTTATGGCTTATTGGGCTGGAGAAAATAAGCCTTTCTTTTCCCCTTCCATGTACTTTTTACCAGGCAGTTTCCATCCCTTTGCATTTTTACAGAAAGCAAGATGAACACAAGACTTGTTTTTTCAGAAAAAAATGTAGTCAGGAAGTCACTTACCCCGTGGGTCATTAATGCCTGGTACCTGAGTTTTTATGTGAGAGAATCTATATAGAATCAAGCGGAAGAGAATGATTTCTGAAAATCCATTTCAGTTTTGTGATTCCATAGCACACAGCGTGAAAAATTAACATATCCTTTTTCTGCCATTGGTTCCATAAATTCCCAATTTTTTTTCAGGTTCTTAACCCAAAGCTTCATATAGCCATGGCTTGAATCTTGATTTAGCGTGATCTTGGACAAGTTATTCATCTCTTTTGGCCTCAGTTTTTCTACCCTAAAATGAAGATATAATGAGTAGGTACCTCATGGGACTGTGATGAAGATGAAATAAGATTATGCATATAGAACCCTGAGATCAGTGTCTCATACATAAAGTCTTGCTCTTTGTGTTATTAATAGTGCTTATTGATAGTTTTGTATTAAAATTCCTTTTAAGCCATGTAAAAATTTATCATTTCCAAGTAATGGCATTCCCTTTGGCTGGGCTTTGCAAATGAACATGTCAATGAGAACACCTGGTTTTTACTCTCCTAGCCTCTCAGGAGTTTTTAAAGAGTCACCTTTACTGCATCCAGAGCTAGCTACTTTATTTTGAATTCTGATATTTTAAAAAACGAACAGTCCTGTTTTGATTGTGTGTTAGGTATAAAAGTTTGGTCAAAAGCTGAAGGAAAATTGTTTAAAAGCTTCTTCTATAATTTTTTCCCTTGATCCAGTAAAATATTATTCTAACGACATAGCTATAGTTTTCTTGGCATATATTGAAAGGGATGATTCTGGGGAACATTTGTTTCAGTTAAACTGGAGTTTTTTTCTGCTTTTTTTAAATGATAGGCAGGAAGAACCTGGCACTATGTTCTCAGCTCTTCCATAAATATCGACTTTAATTTTTTGCAGATTTATGAATTTTATTAAAAGTATTTGCATACAAATAATTTTATCATAATTTTTAATCCAATGGTTCGGGGTTACTATGAAATAGAGGTTTCATGGAATGTTCGACATTTAGTGAGAGTTCTCTGCGTTTCAGCGAAGTTTGTTCAGGAGACAGAGGTATAAGAAACAGATTTCTTCCTCCAGAAGTTCACATAATGTGCTCTCTTAGGACAATGCATTAGCAAGAGTATTTTTTCTCCTAATGGCTTATAGGGCTAAGGATTAATATGGATTTCACTGCATGTTCTTTTCCCTCAATTTCTTGGAGAAGGTTAAATCTATAGATCTCTCAATAGTGTTCATATTTTTTGACGTGGATTAGATCCTGCTATGCACTCAGATGCCATAAAAGGAGATAAGGGCTCTAGAAGTATTTAGTGAATTGTAAAGTGATAACACAGTCTGCCTTCCCTGTGGGAGCTGGATGGGGGGGGGCGCTCTGCATCCTCAGATTCAACCAACTGTGGATGGAAATGTCAACAAAAAAATTAATCCATAGTCAATCCGAGAAAGAAATGGAAAATTTTATTTGAGCCAACCTGAGGATTATAACTCAGGGGACAGTCTCTCAGAGAGCTCTGAGGACTGTTCCGAAGAGGTAAAGGGGGAGGCCAGTATAGATGTGATTTTGGAGAAGGGGGTACGTGCAACCGAGCACGCATCTTGGTAGAGGTGACTGCTATTTGCGAGGAACAGGTACCTTAGTTAATGGTTTTAGTGCTCCTCTAAGTATGGGAAGATGCAAAAAACTGGATTCATAAAATCTTTTCCTGAAAACATCTAAGTACCTGAGGGCCGGTTTTGTCAGTTTTTCCGCAGCACAAAATGCTTCGTCCTGATCGTCGCCCTGAATTCCTCTCGGGGTGTTCTGCATAGGTCAGCGACTGCAGGTGGCCAAATGACTTGTTCCTTGTAGAAATGGACGGTGGCAACATCTCTCGTCTTACACTCCCTTCCCTTTTAGTCTTAATTTTGACCAAGGTTTGGGAGGCATTTCGTGACCACTTTGTCCCACAGTGCTAGGAATGCTCATTCCCAGGTCAGGCGAGGATTTGGTTGATAAGCCACTCAGTGTGCTATTACTGGACTAGGCCCTGTTACCAGTAGCCAAAAGCCTCTGGACCACCTGTCTTAAATTCTGTTATGGTCCAGGAAATGGTTCCCTCTTGTTGCTTCTTCCCACATCTCGAGTTACACTATTATAATCATTGATTTTGTAGAACTATATCTTTGATCAGTCGTTTCAAGTCGACTAATCATCATTAATTTTATTGGAGGCTCAGTCACACATTTGGTCGTGCAAGAAGCAATAATCCTGTACAATAGGCAGAATACAAGTAATATAGCTAGTAGCATTAATAAGGTCATAAGCAAGTATTTAAGTGAAGAGCTTTCATTAGGTGTGGCCCAGGTCATCTCATCAGTCTGTTCTGCATTAATCGCTATCTTTAAGGGAAATGATATATTGGTATTGTACATAAAGCTCACCAAAGATGTCTGCAGGTATAAGGTGAGGGTGTGTTATTATGACCCCTTAAGGATTGACAAAGGAAGGTTATCTTCTAAAGAGTTATGTGGCTAGCGTCAGAAGAACAATTGATCTGTATGTTTGAACAGGTGTTTCTGCCACTGGGGAGTCTGGTTAATGCATAATGCAGATGCACAATGCACGGTAAAGGGGAGGGAGGAGGCCAAAGGGCAGAGAAAAATTTCATGTTTAAAATTTTCTTGTCTTGCCTTAAACTGTGAATTAAAATAAGCATCAGAAAATATTTAGGAAAAAAATTCCAGAAAATTCCAAAAAACAAAACTTGAATTTGCCATGCGCAGGCAACTACTTATATAGAATTTACTTTACATAGCATCTACATTGTATTTACAATTATTTTCATAACATTTACATTGTATTAGGTGTTATAAGTAATCTAGAGATTTTTAAAGTATATGGGAGAATGTGGGTTGGTTACATGCAAATACTATGCCATTGTATATAATGGACTTGAGCATCCACAGATTTTGGTATCTGAGGAGGGTCCTGGAACCAATCCCCCACAGGTACTGAGGGATCACTGTATAACCATAGGATAGGGGCTATTATTGTTGTTCCATACTTTCCCGGAGTGTTCTGATTATCACCTCCATAGCGGTGTTTGGCCCTTATTCTCTCTCTTCTAAATGGTGGTTTACACCCAGAAAACAATACAGCAGCGTGGTTTAGACTAGAGCAGTGGTTCTTTTTTTTTTTTTTTCTTGCGTTATGCGGGCCTCTCACTGTTGTGGCCTCTCCCATTTGCGGAGCACAGGCTCCGGACGCGCAGGCTCAGTGGCCATGGCTCACGGGCCCAGCCGCTCCGCGGCACGTGGGATCCTCCCGAAACGGGGTACGAACCCGCGCCTCCTGCATCGGCAGGCGGACTCTCAAGCACTGCGCCACCAGGGAAGCCCGGGCAGTGGTTCTTAATAAAGAGCAGGGTCTGTGTTTTTGCATCCCCCACCCCCCAACCCACCAGGACATTTGGCAATGTCTGGAGATGTTTTTGATTTTCACAGCTGGGAAGAGGAGAGATGTTATTGACATCTAATGGGTAGAGGCCAGAGATTCTGCTAGGTATAGTATAATTCACAGGACATCCCCTTACAACAAAGAATTTTCCAGCCCCAAATGTCAGTAGCACTGAGAGACCCTAGACTAGAGCAAGGGACCTGGAGTGGGGACCAACCTGTGTTAGCATCCTGGAACAACCCTGAGTGAGTTCCTTAACCTGAGTGTCTATAAAATGCAAGTCTGAAGTGCTATTGTGGAATAGGTGAGATAGTGTATATAAAGTACTTAGCTCACAGAGGTGCCCCGTAAATGGTAACTCTTAGTATTATGTCTGGTTGGTAAATCCAGGGACTATGCTTTAAATAGACAGCTTTGGCTTTTGAACCCATTGTGTACAGAACCAGGTCAGGTTTCATTTTTCTTTTTCTCTAAATTTATTTGTTTATTTATCTTTGGCTGTGTTGGGTCTTTGTTGCTGCGTGCGGGCTTTCTCTAGTTTCAGCTAGTGGGGGCTACTCTTTGTTGCGGTGTGCGAGCTTCTTAATCCCATGGCTTCTCTTGTTTTGGAGCACCAGCTCTAGGCGTGTGGGCCTCAGTAGTTGTGGCACGTGGGCTCAGTGGCTCACAGGCTTTAGAGTGCAGGCTCAGTAGTTGTGGAACATGGACTTAGTTGCTCCGTGGCATGTGGGATCTTCCCAGACCAGGGCTGTAACCTGTGACTGCTGCATTGGCAAATGGATTCTCAACCACTGCGCCACCAGGGAAGCCCTGCTGGACAGTTTTCAAAGTGCTTTTATATACCTTGTCAAATACAACTTTTGCAGTCACCCTGTGAGGCATGGAAGGCAGATATCATATTGATTTTTTTTTTTTTTTAACAGATGAAGGAAACTTGGGGCTGGAGATGGTAAGAAATTTGTCAAAATTACAGTGAGAAAAGGGCAAAAACAGGGACTCAAACCCAGGTTGAGTAGCTTCCGATTACTGCTACAGGGCTCCATCCACGACACCTTTCTGTCTTTTCTGATGTAGATGGAGCATGAACTTGATGCAACTTCAAATAATACATCAAAATAATAACTATTGACTGAACAACTACTGATGTCAGGAAATGTACAGTTGACCCTTGAGCAACCTGGGGGGTTAGGAGTGCCAACCTTATGTGTGGCCTGGATAGTCCTGGCTGAGAAGGAACCTGAACAGTGACCCTGTGGAGTGAGATTTGATGGACTTCTGGGAAGTGGTCTGAGAAGCAAAGGATATCTTGTTCGTTCATTCGTTTGTTTGTTCATTCATTCATCAGTATTAAGGGCTTACCAGGGCCAGGGTCTATGCTGGACACGGGGTAAAGATGGAATGTTGAACCCAAATGCATTCCCTGCCCCTACAGAGGTGACAGTTTGGAGTTGAGTTGTAGGGAGGATGTTTTGCTTCAGAGGTAGGTGGGGAAAGGATTCCTCAAGGCTTTTTCATACCTGTGCACAGAGCTGAAGCGAAGCTTAGGCCATGTGTAAGTAGAAGGTGCTGGTTGGCTGTACTCAGGAGCTTAGAGTGGAAGAATAAGACCTCATGTTATGGGGACATATGTATATGTATAGCTGATTCACTTTGTTATAAAGCAGAAACTAACACACCATTGTAAAGCAATTATACTCCAATAAAGATGTTTAAAAAATAAATTAATTAATTAAAAAAGAAAAAAAAGACCTCATGTTATCCCACATGACATTCAGAACCCCACTTCCCCAAAGGTGGGGAACCGCCCTCTGCTGGAAGTCACCTGGTTTGGACGATCAGGTTGAATTAAGCCTGGGGCTTAGGGAAGTCTTTCGTCCTCAGCGTGTCTGGAAGGGTACAAGCTCCAAGCCATCTAGATTGCTAATAAACTGACCCTGTTGTCTTATGTGACGAAGACTTCATACTATAGCAGAGCAGGTCTTGTTGAATGAGTGAATTAATAACAATTATAATAAATGTTAGTCTATGATAGAGGTAATGGGAGACTTCAAGATTTTGAGACTAACACACCCAGAGAAGAACCGAGCTCTCCCCCTTTTCCAGGCTGAGCTGGTTCCTGGGACTGTAAGAACCTAAAGGAGATCAGAGCTAGGGTTATTGATTTAAGAGGTTTTTGTTGGTCTTGAGACACTAGCATTAAGGGCAGTGACATTTATCTGCTTAGGGTGATGTAGTCCAAGATTAAGAAAAGCAAAGAAGAAAAAAACCCCCTCAGTTCTTAAGGAATAGATAATTTCTTGCTTTTCACCAGTAGCTTGAAACTATGTATTTGCCTTATTCTTGCACCTGCTCTTTGGAGTCTGAGAGAATTTCCCAAGAGGTTCAAGATAAGTCTACAGGCTAGAAACTGGAGAAGGGCTACCCTTACCCAAACCACTTGAAGATGGAATGAAAGTACACATTCTCTGCTGAATATTGCCTGTAGATCATACTTTTGTGAGAAATGAAACTTTGTTGGTGAAAACTATCTTCTCATTTTCCTTTTAGACTCAAATTGGTTGTACAAAATATGGAAGAAAAAGGAGGAGGATGTAAAATCAATGATGAGTGTAGTGGCTCTTGAATTAGGAAATTTATATTCTCCCTGGTGTATTTCACTCCTTCCAAAGAATTCATTCCAGGAGTCTCAGCTTTTCTGTTCCTGCACTTCAGCAAGATAAGGGCATCAGTATTGTTCTCTTGAGTGGCCAGGAAGCCTGAGCACTTTATAAAGTAGCATTAGTCAGTTTCATGCATGGGCTAATGCTTGGGTTGGAATTGGCTGCAGTGGTAGAATGTCACCCAAACAGGTTCGGGTAAAGCACCAAGAATTTCATTGAAACTGGGCAGCATTTCAGGCAGGTAGAAACTGATTCATCAAATCTCACTGTGGCAAAGAGGTTCAGGTTAATTCATGAAGTACGTGCACAATTTTGTCCCATGAAAGAAAAAAAAATAAACTATTTATAATTATGTGGCTGTGATATGTCTTATGGCCTGGAGGACCATTGTGTCTAGATATACTGACCTAATTCCAAAGGGGGTAATGATAATACACCCACGTGTGCATGAAGGCATACAGAAACATAAAATACCTACTATGTATTGAACAATTCCTGTGTGCCAAGCATTGTGCAATGCGCTTTTTTTTTTTTTTTTAACCTTGTCTCTACTCCCCGAAACAAGTTTAGGAGAGAGAGATCCCAGTTTACCAATGAGAAAAAGAAATGAAGTGGCTTGCTCAAGGCCACTACAGTTAGTAAGTATCAGAGCTGGTTACAGATTCCTCATTTCCGAGAGGGCCTGGGGCAGATGAGTTTGGGTTTAATAAAGGGATCCCTTACAATGCATCTGTAACCTGGAATGGGTCCAGGGTGGGATTTCCTGTCTGCCCAGCTCATCACCCTATTTAAGGGATTCCAGAAGCTCAGAGTTACTAAATTTATATATGTGGTTCCCTGAACCTATTGAAAGCATAGGCTCAGCGGGGCAGGGGCTGGGGGTAGTGCGTTGAGCCCGTCTTCATGATTTCACATGCCTACAAAACCACATACTGTATATGTGTGTCAAACAGCTGCACAGACCATTAAAACTTGAAAGTCCTTTGCTTTAGGCTGGGGTGATAGTAGCTTCATTTGGAGCCACCTGCCAGCTCATCTGAACTCTGGCCTGTGATCAGGTGTATCTGGCTAAAAGATACAGGGTGATGAATCATTTAATGGATGTGGTTGATTTAGAAAACTTTCAAAGCATGGAGAACTTATAATAATCACTTTAAAACACGTTTCATGGGACTTCCCTGGTGGTCCGTCTTAAGACCCTGCGCTTCCACTGCTGGGGGCACAGGTTTGATCTCTGGTCAGGGAACTAAGATCCTACATGCCTCACAGTTTGGCAAAAAAAAAAAAACAGGTTTGATGATGAAAAGATTGGGCAATAATGGATGGCCTAGAGTGACAGTGAAGTTCTCAGTTGCAACCCCCTGACCCCCCATCTTGCTGGCCCCAGAGCCAGCTCATGTCTCTAGAGAGGCAAGCTCTGATCCCGGTTCCTTTTGAACCTAGAAATGACAGCTTCAAGACCCTCTCTGATCTAGCACAGATTGCATTAGTTGAGCACATGTTGTGTGCTAGCAGTTTTACCTGTATTATCTTCTCTCTCTCTTAAACTTTCTATTATAGAATATTTCAGACAGACAGAGGTGCACAGAATAGTAGAATACACCTCCATGTGCCCATCCCCAACTTCAACAATTACCACCTCATGGCCAACTTCTCTACATACACCTTACCTCCAAATGATTTTGAAGCAAACCCAAGCCACCATTTCATGATTTGGGAGCATTTCAGAATGCATTTCTAAAAGATGAGGGCTCTTTTATCATAATTCTTTAAACATGACAACAACCCTATTAGGTACCACTATATCCTTATTTTATAGGTAAAGACAGTGAGACACAAGGAGGTTAAATTATTTGCCCAAGGTCATCCAAGGCAGAGTCAGGATTCAAACCCAAGTTGCCTAACTCCAAAGCCTGTCCTGTTAACCACCACATTGTGTTAAGGTAGCCATTAGACCCCTCTGCTCTAGCTAATCCTACACTGTGGAATTGGATCCTGGAAGCAGGAAAATAAACTCCCAGGGACAAGACTATTGATTTCTGTGAATTCAACCACCCAATCATTGCTGCAAGCAGGGTCTATTTAGGTACACAGGGTTAGAATGGCTGTGAAAGTCTTAGACTTGCCATCTCAAGGAATGAAAGGACTGGCCTGAAATATTAATGGATCCTCTTTGGGCAGCAGATCTGACAAAGCAGTCAAACCCTTATTGTGCTAGTGTTTGAAAGGGTGGAGAAACCCACAATGAAAAGGACTTCACAGAGAATATGACTGTCATTGTGCTCTGGCTGCCAAGGGAAGTAAAAGGTTTCTTTTAAAATGAATTTTCCTCTGGTTTTCTCTCTTGGCAGAAGGAATCATAGTCTTCCCACTGAGTCTTTTCAGTTCGTTTCTAGCACAGCTAATTGTGTTTATTTGTCTCCAGAATCACATGTCTGCCTCCTCTCCCTTGCCTTTTCTTAAGGTATCTTGCCTGCTGTGTACTACGGTTGCTGCCAAAAAACGTTCCCCTCACCTGGGAGCGGTTGGCTGACAACACAGAGTAGATGTTGGGAGGCCACCTGTCTCTCCAGAGATCTGACTTGGCCTCAGGCGTCCAAGCCCACCTCAGGGGAGAGGGAGAGAGATTATATAAGCTGTTGGGGAAAGGAACCGTGTCATTTGCCTTGTGGCTACCCTTTTGGCCCATCAGGGTTAAGAACAGAGCAGAAAACACGTTGATTGACAATTGATTGACTGATCAGGAGCTTTGCTAGTTCAAGTTCAAGAAATTGATTCTCCATTTTTTTCCTATCAGAACAAGCATCACACTGACTTTTCTGTTTAATACTTTTCCTTTGGCTTTGGGAATCGCTGGCTTTTAAGTGATTCTCAAACCTCATTTTCTTTTCTTACCCCCTTCCCCATGAAGTCCAATCACAGAAGCCATGTAATCACTGGAGGACTACCCAGCCCTTCTTAATCCTCTCGCCTGTGAAGCACTAAATGGTGGTCCTTGTCAGGGTGCAGGTGAGGATGAGCCTAGAAATTCCACCTTTGACTCTCTCTGGGAACACCATGAGACCACTTTATCAGGCGGTAACAATTTCTGTGTCTGTGAGGACCTCAGCCTGTGTCTTTTTCAGGGAACATCTGTTTTCCTTAAACCTTTGCTGTTGCAAATCTTCCAATTTATTTATTTATTTATTTTGGCTGCGCCAGGTCTTAGTTGTGGCACGTGGGATTTTTTTTTTTTTTTAAGCTGCAGCATGCAGACTTCTTAGTTGCAGCATGCGGGTTTCTTAGTTGGAGCATGCATGTGGGTTCTAGTTCCCCGACCAGGGATCAAACCTGGGCCCCGCATTGGGAGCACAGAGTCTTACCCACTGGACCACCAGGGAAGTCCCTGAAATAACTTTTGATGATTGCTGTGACTTCTACTTTTTGAAAACTAAGGAAAATAGTAGACTGTGAGTTGCTAGCTCTTCATCATAGAGTCAGCTCAGGGATGGCAAATACATGGCTTTGTGCCACGTCCCCCTTCTGAGCCTGGTGTCCCCCAGGAGCAGTGGCAGACTTATACATTGATCACAGCATCTTCTCTGGAGCTCGCCGGGGCCTGAATGCCTCTCAGTGTGGGACCCCAAGAAGCCAGTTACCAAGATTGTGGCCTAGGGTTGACACCTCTGTGCCCTTTCCTAAGTAAGTGGTCTTTAAAGCCCTTCCCACACTAAAATCTCTTGAGCCTTTCTGCCTGTGGTCATATTAGGTCCCTAACAGCAAGGGACCAGCTGTCTCCTCTTTCACCAAGAATCAGATTAAAGGGAGGGGATGTGTTACCACTCAAGCATGCTAAACCCTTTCTGGAAAGCAAATGATGGGGAAAATGTTTTAAACATTGATGGTTCACGGAGGAATTGGAGGTCGTGACTCTCCCTTTCCCACCCATAGTGGGTTTGTAGATTGGGTTTGTAATTTGGTTGGTGAGTCAGTAAGACTAATTAAAGTCATCCTTTTTATGGAGAACCAGAATGTTTAATGCCCAAGGGGAATATAAAGGAAATGGGAGCCCAAAGCCTGTCCTTTAGGAGTTCCTAATCTGGTAGAGCAGTTGTATTAAGCTGAATTTAGATTCAGTGTAGTTTAATGAGATGCAAGGAGAAATTTAGTGCCTGGTTATAATTAACTCACTCTCAGCTGACTAACATCCGTTTGAAGACATTTGGAGGGCATTAAGATAATGCCTGTGAAGCAACAGGACTTCCTTGACAGAAGATGTTATAAGTATTTATGACCATATTATAGTTAATGTACAGGGCTGTAAGGAATGGTTTGGGCCTGTCTGTAGTCACCAGAAATTGTTACTGTCTGATAAGCTGGTCAAGCAGAAGCTGCAAGGGCTGCCGCAGGCCTGGCTGTCTCCAGGATGGTTAACAGAGGATGCCGAGCTGCTGTCTGGGAGGTTAAGATCAGGCTGGTGTGCGTGAGTGTGGTTTTCTCTTCTTTTAATCAACGGTACATTCTTTTACAAGAAAAAGTCAAGAAAAGTCTTTTCGCAAGAAAAAGCTCATTTTGGAGTGCTCTGACTTACCAGCAAGGACCGGCAGAGGTACTTTTTCCATTTCAGAAGTCTCAACAGTATAGTGAGGGCAGAGGAAGGGAGAGGGGGAAAACTGTATAGGTCAAAGAATGCATTAGATTGACCAAGTATTCTAAAGGTATTTTTCAAAAAAACAGGTTAGATTTAGAATCCCTCTCCTAAGTGTGTACTTTTTTTTTTTTTTTTTTTTGCGGTACGC
>NW_006778796.1:4498660-4559438 GCF_000442215.2 Lipotes vexillifer
CATCGGCAGGCGGACTCTCAACCACTGCGCCACCAGGGAAGCCCCTGGCTTACTATTATTCTTTACTTTCACCATCTTTTAGGACATCATATAAAAATAAGCCAAAAAACATCATTTGCTGTTGTTATTCAGGAACGTCCAAAGTATTTTAATTCTCTGGTGTGGATAAGTGGCCTGTGAGGCTGAAATAGCGAGCTGGGGAATAATTGCAACTTTTCAGTAGATACTACAATCCTTTGTGGAAGGGAGCACTGGGGCAGTGGAACTGCAAGTACTGTGCTGACCTTGAACTTTTCTCATAACAATAAGTGCTTGTCTCTTCCCAAGACCATATGATCTGTGGAACTTGCTGGAATAGCTTCTGGCTGGTACTGTGTCTTTTGTTTTCTACCGGCACCCTGAGACTTGAGAACGCACTCTTTGGAGTTTAAAAGCATCTTATTTTAATGCTGACTTGATGGTGAGCTTATATAATTGGCTATTAGACACTGAATAAGCTTAAAACTTGGAAGTGACACTTTTTGGACCTGTAGTCATCTTGTCTTAGGCTTGTAATGACATTCTCTTTTTTTTTTCTTCAACTTTAATTCAGAAATATCAAATTGTTGGCCTTTAATAGTCTAAGTTTACAGATGGCGCTACTGGTGCCAGTAGGATTGTGGTTTATTTTTAAGTATGTGATTCATTTAATTTGCGGAGAGTAGGATTTGGGCCTTCTGCCTTCCAGCTCACTTTACCTCCAAGATCAATACACTTCAAAGAAGGAGAAGTTGTCTGTTTCTTAATGGTGTTTATAATGGCTGTGGCTTGTTGATATTAATGACCGTGTATCTACTTCAGGGTAGCTTTGATTAATCAAAGTCTTCAATTAAACTAATATTTACTGACATATTCTACTTTGAAGACAAAAACATCAAAACACAAGAAAATAAAGTCCTGTTAGAACTTTTATTTAAGAACAACTTCCCAGTAAATCCTTAGGTTCACCACAGGCACCGTCCAGTCTTCTTGACCATTGGTACCTCCATCATCCAAGCTGCGTCATGGCCACTGACATCCAGAAGGAGATGAAGGACCTGGATGGTTCTGAATTATCAAAATTATCACTTACACATTTAGGAAAGTAAACTAATGCATTTTAGAATGATGTTCAATAAATGAGATTGGAACAGAAAGCACTTCCTGAATAGGGTAGACATTCAGGGCATGGCCTCTGGAGTGAGCCTACCTGGTTCTGGATTCGGGCTCCACTACTTTCTGTCTAGGTAACCTTGGGCAAGACACTTAACCTCTTTCCTCATCTGTACAGCAGGTAGAAAGAATAAATCCCATGTCATAGAGTTGTGAGGAATGATTGTGAGTTAATAACATGCAAAGAACTTAGAACGGTGCCCGGCATAGAATAAGTGCTCCTTATACTGAGTTATTATAATAACTATTACTGGCAACTAGATAAAGAGGAACACCAGGTAAAGATGAGGGAAAAATATATCTCTGGTTTCTGACTTGAGCACCTGGCTGAAGCTATTTACTGAACAGAAACAAGGAACATGGGATAGAAATAGGTTTAGTGGAGGAAGCTCAGTTCTCTCTGTGGGTTGTATTCATTTTGAGGTATCTTTGTTACAGCTGAGCAGAGATACCTTGTGGGCATTAAATAAGCCCCATTCCATGTAATGACTAAGTTTTCTGTGTACTACGGGTTCTCTCCTTGGTTTTCTTATGGATTTCTTGTGAGCTGTCAAAAACAAATTAAATTCCAGGTGCTTCAGAATTTCCATCTGAATAATATTGAACATAATAACGGCACATAGTAAACTTAGCAGATGCTTTCAAAAGGTCCTAAGGGGGAATTCCCTGGCGATCCAGTGGTTAGGACTCCATGCTTCCGCTGCAGGGGGCCCGGGTTCGATCCCTGGTCAGGGAACTAAGATCCCACAAGCCTCATGGCTCACCCAAAAAAAAAAATGTCATAAGTAGCTTGGATAAAGGTTACACACACACACACACACACACACACACACACACATACACATATATATTTGACTACTGTAGGTACCTCATATAAGTGGAATCGTACAGCATTTGTCTTTGTGTCTGGCTTATTTCTCTTAGCATAATGTCCTCCAGGTTCATCCATGGAGGTTCATATATATATATATGATGATCAAAGCCAAGGTTGAGATTTTGACATAGAAACAAGGAAGGTAAAAGCCAGTATACTTTTAGTATGTCTTCCTTTCATTCATCCATTTGTTCACTCATTCTTACAATAAATATTTACTGAGCACTTATTGTATAAGCCAAGTAATGTTCTAGGTACCAGGGGATACATAAGTGAACAAACAGACAAAAATACCTCTGCTAATGGGGCTTATATTCTGGGCCAGCAGCAGGGCTAGGATAGACAATAAACTTAATAAATAAAAATAATATATTAACCTCATACCCATTAGAGTGGCTCCAGTTAATAGCCAGGAAATAACAAGTGTTGACAAGGATGCAGAGAAGTTGGAACTCTTTTGCACTATTGTGAGAATGTGAAATGGTGCACTCACTGTGGAAAATGGTATGGCAGTTCCTCAAAAACTTAAAAAATAGAATTACCAATGATCCAGCAATTCCACTTCTGAGTATATACTCATAAGAACTGAAAGCGGTCTTAAAGAAATACTTGCACACTTACATTCACAGCAGTGTTATTCACAATAGTCTAAAAGGTGGAAGCACCCTAAAGGTACATCAGTGGATGAGTATATACATATTCATATAGTATATACATACAATGAATATTATTCAGCCTTAAAACGGAAGGATATTCTGACACATGGACTACAACATGGATGAACGTGGAGGACGTTATGCTAAGTGAAATAAGACACAAAAAGACAAATGCTGTATGATTCCACTTATATGAGGTACCTGGAGTAGTCAAATTCATAGAGACAGAAAGTAGAAGGATGTTTGCCAGGAGCTGGAGGAAGTGGGAATTGGAGAATTGTTGTTTACTGGGTATAGAATTTCAGTTTTGCAAGATGAAGGGGGTTCTGGAGATGGATGTTGGTGATGGTTGCACAACAATGTGAATGTACTTAACACTACTGAACTGTACAGCTAAAAAGGGTTAAGATGGGAAATTTTATGTTAGGTGTATGTACCACAATTTTTTAAAAAATATGAGAAAGACTATAATATATTAGGTCACAAGGTGAAAAGTACAATAGAAAACCAGAAAAAGAGTAAAGCAGAGTATCGGGGTTCTAGAGAGCTCGGGAGGGTGCAAATGCAGTATTAGATCAATAGGGAAGTGGGGAGGCCCCTTTTGGCTGAAGAAAAACGCACAACCTAAAAGTTGCAAGTTAAGTTTTATTCAGGGGCCTCACCGAGGGCTGACTATGACCCAGGAGATAGCCTCTCCGACAGCTTTGAGGATCTGCTCTAAAGAGGTAAGGCAGGAGCCAGGATATACGAGAGTTTTTGCTCAAAACAAAACAAAACACGTAGTTCAACATCAAAAGATCACTGCTAGTCACAAAAACCAGACATCTCAATTTAATGATTTCAGTGTTTTTCTATCTATGGGAAGATACAGGAGTCTGGGCTCATTGAAATTATTCCGTAGATGTACATCTTAATTCTGTAGGGCCAGTATCCTGTTTTTCTCCACCCTGAATTCCCCTCAAGTCTCACTGTAGGGGTGGCTGCAGTGACTGACAGCTTGCTGGTGGGCAGCATTCATTGTTTACTGGAATGGCAGGCAACATTTTTTGTCTGCACCTCCTTGAGAAGATGAGATTTGAGCAAGGCCTGGAAGGAGTTGTCTGTCTCTCAGCTGTGATTACAGTCGGTGTCTAGATAGTCCAGGGCCCCCAGATGATGTGTGGCGAGGCCCGGGCAATGATCACGTGGTGTGTATCTGTAAAGTTCACGAGCGGTGGGCAGCTGACGCAGAAACTGTGGACATGGGCATTTCAACTCAACTGAAAAAACAATCCAGGCACTCCGGTAAGCGCTTTGCACAGATTATAATCAGATGTCATCTGAGACTTGAGGTTATATTACAGTAAAGAGAAATGGTTGTTCTTATACTTGGCCCTTTCTAAAGTCAAACTCCATAACCTAGAAACAACAGTCAGGAGTTTGATTTTTTAATTACACGTAAGTTTGCATGTTGTTGTTTAGCCCATTTCCAATACTTGTTTTAAACTCCATAAGACTAGGATTTTCAGGGCTTCAGCTGAGCTTTCTGTCAACCCAAAACTAGGCAGTGCAGCTCAAGAGTACTTACTTCTGTTTTTCTCTGTCTGGTAGGTCATATGGCATGGAATGGTGAGCTGCTTAGAAAAATCCTGTGATCTGGACATGTTACATTACTAATTTATGAGGCTGCTATAAGGAGGTATCAACTTACCATCATTTAAGCCACTACTTTGTACTCATGAGAAAAATTGAAAGAGGTTTGCAGCAGTGGATTCTTGAATTGATTTTTTTCACATCTCATTTTTTAACCTTTTCCATGTCTAATCAAAAAGAAGTACAATGAGCATGAATCTCTACTTTGGAATCAGGAAGAAATCTGTCACCATGCCCCCACCTCCACAGCACTGAACTTGGAGGGGAGATGAACATCTGTAGGTATAGGCACCTTTGCCCCTTCGCGATCCTGGCCCCAGGCGAGGATTCTGAAGCCACACCAGCAGCCACTGAAAACACACATGCTGTTCGCGACTCCCTCCCCAGACGAAAGTTGCACGATCCTTGCTAAAGTTGCAGTGGCGAGGTGAAGGGAGGAGAAGCATACCTCCTCTCTAAGTCCTGTCTGCACTGATGGCAATGAGCATAGGTTGACTGATGAAGCACAGCACCAAAGCTCAAAAATAGCCCCATCCTCACCCCCGCAACCCGTGTTTTGGTAACACTCTTATCTGCCCAATGTTTGCTTTTAGTTCTGAACAAAATTATTTTTATGCCACACGGCTTGTGAGATCTCTGTTCCCCGACCAGGTGTTGAACCCAGGTCACGGCAGTGAAAGCCCGGAATCCTAACTACTTGGCCACCAGGGAACTCCCTGAACAAAATTCTTATAAAATTTTTGGCATAAACGTGGTATCTTGGGAGCTTTGAAGAGAGGAGGAAGAATATTTTCCTTGACCTTTATGCACAAGCAGCTGCCTACAGGCATTTGGCCCTTGGTGGTTATCAAGCTGAGTGTCCCCCTCTACATCCATTTTCTCCCAACACAGAGTGTGGACGGTAGAGACAGGCTTCTCTTGGTGGTGAAATGATAATTCATGGGAAGGTAGCACCCTTTAGGTATATACTGTTGTCATTAGATAGAAGTCATTCCGTGGTGATAGCAGTACTTAGTAGCAAAAGAAGGAAGGAAAGCTCAGTGGACTCCACATTCATTCATTGACGGTCTACTCTGGGCAAGTCTACGTGCCAGGCTCTAAGTTGGGGGGAGGGAATTTAATGCCGTATGAGACAGTGCTTGCCCGTAAGGCCTGCTAGGGATATAGAAGTACCCAAACAACCACAGGACAAAGTTATATGTGATGACATCATTTTGTGACACAAACTTGCAGGTTGCAGGAGAAGGGATATTGCTTTGGATAGATTGGAAGGCGTGGAGGAATCACCCTCTGAGAGGTGCCTTCAGGAATGGGTGAGGTTTTCTAAGGTAGAGATAGGGAGGAGGCCCTTCCAGGTAAAGGGAACAGCCTGGCCGAAGACCTGAAGGGGAATCCCCCTTCTAGACCCACAGCTAAGAAGACCACACTGCAGCCTTGTTTGTCATAGCAAATACAGGAAATAACCTGCATGTCCGTCCACAGGAGGATGGACAAATAAACTGGGGTATTTGGAAAGGATTCAGCAGAGAAAATGAATCAATTAGAGAATCATGTAGCAATTAATATGGAAAAAACACAAAACATTAAATGAAAGAAGGCTGCAGGAGGTTAGGTGCAAAATTTATATAAAGGTTAAAAATATCCGAAACAATATATATAGTTTATGGATTCTTATTTTTATTTATTTATTTTTAATTTTAAAAATTAATTTATTTTTGGCTGCATTGGGTCTTCGTTGCTGCGCGCAGGCTTTTCTCTAGTTGCCGTGAGCGGGGGCTACTCTTCATTGCAGTGCGCGGGCTTCTCATCGTGGTGGCTTCTCTTGTTGTGGAGCATGGGCTCTAGGTGCGTGGGCTGCAGTAGTTGTGGCTCGCGGGCACTAGAGTGCAGGCTCAGTAGTTGTGGCGCACGGGCTTAGTTGCTCCGCGGCATGTGGGATCTTCCCAGACCAGGGCTCGAACCCGTGTCCTCTGCATTGGCAGGCGGGTTCTTAACCACTGCGCCACCAGGGAAGCCCTGGATTTTTTATTATATCATTACATGTAGTTATATAATTTTATAATCTCAATGTTTTCATATGAAAACATTAGTGGGAATGAAAAACACCAGTTTCAGTGTATAGTGGCTGCTGCTGGGGAGGAAGGAAAGGAATGAGTGATTATAGGAGGCTAGGTCCCAGTTACCTGCGTTATAGGCATAGATGATACATACAGGCATGCGTATGCACAGTCATACATAAATATACACACATACACATATATACGCACACGCATATATTTATATACATGCATATGTATATTTTTTAATTGATGTATAGTTGATTTACAATGTTATGTTAGTTTCTGGTGAACAGCAGTGATTCAGATATATATATACACACACATTCTTTTTCATATTCTTTTCCATTATGGTTTATTTACAGGATATTGACTATCGTTCCCTGTGCTATACAGTAAGACCTTGTTGCTTATCTATTTTATATATAGTAGTTTGTGTCTGCTAATCCCAAACTCCTAATTTATCCCTCCCCCGCCCCTTTCCCCTTTGGTAACCGTACATTTGCTTCTATGTCTGGGAGTCTGTTTCTGTTTTGTAAATAAATTCATTTGTAGCATATTTTAGATTCCACATATAGGTTATATGGTATTTGTCTTTCTGGCTTACCTCACTTAGTATGATAATCTCTAGATCCATCCATGTTGCTGCAAATGGCATTATTTCATTCTTTTTTATGGCTGAGTAGTATTCCATTGTATATTTACCTCATCTTCTTTATCCATTCATCTGTTGATAGACATTTAGGTTGTTTCCTTGTCTTGGCTATTGTGAATAGCAATGCTATGAACACTGGGTGCATGTATCTTTTCGAATTAGAGTTTTCTCTGGGTCGTGAGTATATTTTAAAATCTGAAGTAGGGCTTCCCTGGTGGCACAGTGATTAAGAATCCGCCTGCCAATGCAGGGGACACGGGTTCGAGCCCTGATCCGGGAAGATCCCACATGCCGCGGAGCAACTAAGCCCGTGCACCACAACTACTGAGCCTGCGCTCTAGACCCCGAGAGCCACAACTACTGAGCCCATGAGTCACAACTACTGAGCCTGCACTCCAGAGCCCGCGAGCCACAACTCCTGAACCCAACCCGTGTCCTCTGCATTGGCAGGCGGGTTCTTAACCACTGCGCCACCAGGGAAGCCCTGGATTTTTTATTATATCATTACATGTAGTTATATAATTTTATAATCTCAATGTTTTCATATGAAAACATTAGTGGGAATGAAAAACACCAGTTTCAGTGTATAGTGGCTGCTGCTGGGGAGGAAGGAAAGGAATGAGTGATTATAGGAGGCTAGGTCCCAGTTACCTGCGTTATAGGCATAGATGATACATACAGGCATGCGTATGCACAGTCATACATAAATATACACACATACACATATATACGCACACGCATATATTTATATACATGCATATGTATATTTTTTAATTGATGTATAGTTGATTTACAATGTTATGTTAGTTTCTGGTGAACAGCAGTGATTCAGATATATATATACACACACATTCTTTTTCATATTCTTTTCCATTATGGTTTATTTACAGGATATTGACTATCGTTCCCTGTGCTATACAGTAAGACCTTGTTGCTTATCTATTTTATATATAGTAGTTTGTGTCTGCTAATCCCAAACTCCTAATTTATCCCTCCCCCGCCCCTTTCCCCTTTGGTAACCGTACATTTGCTTCTATGTCTGGGAGTCTGTTTCTGTTTTGTAAATAAATTCATTTGTAGCATATTTTAGATTCCACATATAGGTTATATGGTATTTGTCTTTCTGGCTTACCTCACTTAGTATGATAATCTCTAGATCCATCCATGTTGCTGCAAATGGCATTATTTCATTCTTTTTTATGGCTGAGTAGTATTCCATTGTATATTTACCTCATCTTCTTTATCCATTCATCTGTTGATAGACATTTAGGTTGTTTCCTTGTCTTGGCTATTGTGAATAGCAATGCTATGAACACTGGGTGCATGTATCTTTTCGAATTAGAGTTTTCTCTGGGTCGTGAGTATATTTTAAAATCTGAAGTAGGGCTTCCCTGGTGGCACAGTGATTAAGAATCCGCCTGCCAATGCAGGGGACACGGGTTCGAGCCCTGATCCGGGAAGATCCCACATGCCGCGGAGCAACTAAGCCCGTGCACCACAACTACTGAGCCTGCGCTCTAGACCCCGAGAGCCACAACTACTGAGCCCATGAGTCACAACTACTGAGCCTGCACTCCAGAGCCCGCGAGCCACAACTCCTGAACCCCAGGCGCCTAGGGCCCGTGCTCTGCAACAAGAGAAGCCACTGCAACGAGAAGCCCATGCACCACAACGAAGAGTAGCCCCAGCTCACTGCAACTAGAGAAAGCCCATGCACAGCAACAAAGACCCAACGCAGCCAAAAATAAATAAATAAAAAAATTTTAAATACCTTTAAAAAACTTAAAAAAAAATAAAATCTGAAGTAAATATGACATAAGATCTGACAAGCAATTGTTTGTCGTATCATCCTTTATACTTTTCTGTATATTTGAAGTACTTTGTAATTTCAAAATGAAAGTCACAGGGCATGTTTAGGAATAGTAAATGGTATATAGATCAGTGGTTTTCAAACTTTAACGTGACCCTTAGTAAGAGATCTATTTTATTTTAGGAACCAGGAGTTTCATGACAGTACTTATCAGAGAAAGCCACAGCAACAAAGGCCCAACGCAGCCAAAAATAAATAAATAAAAAAATTTTAAATACCTTTAAAAAACTTAAAAAAAAATAAAATCTGAAGTAAATATGACATAAGATCTGACAAGCAATTGTTTGTCGTATCATCCTTTATACTTTTCTGTATATTTGAAGTACTTTGTAATTTCAAAATGAAAGTCACAGGGCATGTTTAGGAATAGTAAATGGTATATAGATCAGTGGTTTTCAAACTTTAACGTGACCCTTAGTAAGAGATCTATTTTATTTTAGGAACCAGGAGTTTCATGACAGTACTTATCCTTAATGTGTGAGGTGCACCCTGACGTGTTCTGTTCTCTTCACTCTGTTTCGTTCTTCATGAAATCGACAGTGGATAATGTTGAGGATGTGGATCAGGGCAGGGAAGAGTTTGACGGCAGCCTCAGGGATTTGAGCTTTACTTGGCAGAGAGGAGAGGGCTCCCGGCAGCTTTGGGGCATTATCCTCATCAGAGCTGAACTTTAGCTGAATCAAATCAGACGGAACTGTGGCCAGAGATTGGAGGAGGCGAGGTCGTTTAGGAGGTTATCATCATGGTTTAGCTGGGACAGTGTACCAGCCTGCAGGAGAGTGAGAGAAGGAATATACTGCAATTTAAACAAAAAGGTGGGGGGGCAGGATTTGATGACTGGAATGTGAGGGAAGGAGGAAAAGGAGAAATTTCACTTTGACTTCAAGGCTTGGTGACTAGGAGATTGGTCACACTGGTAACAGAACTAGGCACAGCTGAGGTTTGATTTTTTGATTGCTTTTTATTTATTTTTTTTGGCTGCGCCGCTCAGCGTGTGGAATCTTAGTTCCCTGACCAGGGATGGAACCCACGCCCCCTGCAGTAGAAGTGTGAAGTCTTAACCACTGGACTGCCAGGGAAGTCCCAGCAGAGGTTTGGTTTTAAACACACAAAGCTTAAGATGCTGATGGGATCTCCAGATGGATAAAGTGAAGTCTTGTTGAGGTTAAAAGGCACGGATACAACATGGTCTCATAATGTTTGATGCCTTTTTATAGGGTGGGGCTGGGTGGCAGGCGTGGAGTGCTCCAGAGTAGAAGCAAAGGGGCTGGCACGTTGGGATGGCAGTGGGGCAAGTGAAGCAGGTGAAGTAAGACAGAAGGGCTGGGGGTTATGAGGAGCCTGGAGCGTGTGAGCTGGTGTGAGGAAATAGTCCAGGTGGAAATTAGGAGCATTGTGATCAGGAAGGAGGAATGTCAAATCTGAGATCCTGGAGCTCGAGTAACCCTGAGTGAGAAACCACTACCGCCTTGTTGCAAGCTGGGTTGTAACAGGATGGAGATGAAGGCCAGAGCAGTGCGAGGGTTCACAGCTGTTGGTCTAAACTGAATAATCAACTTTTCCGATGAAACTCGCCTGTGGAATAACTAAGGATTTTTAACCAGCTCAGCTACTGATTACGAGTTTCTCCTTCAAATTGTAGAAAAGGCCATAGTGGAGAGGGGTTCCCTCAGGAGAGCCTCCTGGAGTGTCCTGGGAGAGGGCTCAGGACAACATAGCCAGATGTCCCAGCGGGAGCCAGGATTCCTAGCCTGCTGTCGGCTCACAGGCAGACGGGCTCCCACGTCTTATCCAGCTCTTCCTATTCCATTTGTGTTTTATGGGCTTTCTTTTTCGGAGACCTAGGTGGCTGGGCTCTTGAGCACGAAAGTCAGAAGCAGTGCCCCTACCTTAGGGCTGATTTGGTTTAGTGCTGTGAATAAATCACTTCGATTCTCTGTGTCTCGGGGCGGGGGAGTTCAGAATTAACACGTATGCACTGCTATATATAAAATAGATAACCAACAAGGACCTACTGTATAGCACAGGGAACTATATTTAATAACTTCTAATAACCTATAATGGAAAAAATCAGAAAAAGAATATATATATGTATGTATAACAGAATCACTTTGCTGTACACCTGAAACTAACACAACATTGTAAATCAACTATATGATAAAAATTATTTTTTAAAAATTAAAAATGCAAATTTTTATATGCATAAAAAGATAATAGTGGAAACAAAAAAATTCTTCATGCCTCGGTTATTCTCACAATTAAGTAACACAAACATAGATTTTTTTAATGCCTTGAGTGACTTCCTTGTGCAACTCAATGAATTTCACAATTTGATGTAAAGAAGGCACACGTACAACCAGCTACATCATAAGGCTAAGGGGATATAACAGGTTGTGATTAATTCTGCTTGAGTCTGTTGCTAAACTTCACAGAGGAGGTTATAGCTGAGCCTGGGTTTGAGAGAGAAGCAGGGTTTGCCAGGCGTAGAGGGGTACTTGGCGATGCAAAGTGTGTGTCTTGTTCAGGGAACCAGGACAGTCTGTTCTGCTTTTTTCTATGCAATGAGAATAAAAAACTAGGTCTCCTAACTCCTGCTCCAATGTTCTTTTACTTTAGTTTTCTTCTGCCTCAATGTTCTTTTACTTTATTTTTCTTCTGCCTGGCCTCCCTTCCCTGCATCTTTGCTTAGGCATTCTTGGGCACAAAAGTACCAGTGATAGGAGGAAATAGACTAAAAGTCATCTGGTGATTGGAAATCCGGTGAACAATTTAAATATTGTTATGGATACCTCCCAAGTGGATGAACTACACCCAGATAAACAACATCCAAGTCAGATGTTGTTTCCTGTTGAAAAATCCCTAACATGTTCCTTGTCTAAAATCTCACCGGTTTTACCTTTAGAAGCAAAGAGGGCCAAAGGAGAGTATTCTTTCACTCTGTTTTTGAACAATCATCCATTGACACATTCTGGGCCACCTTTCCTCTGATAATTGCTGATAGGAGGAATAAAGGATGGGTAAGTCCGCGTTTCTGTCTCAGGGAACTTGCAACCCAGGAGGGCTCTCTGCACACAAAGCAGGGAAGTAGGACGTAAGTGCAGATGTTCTGCTATAACCAAAACGTGTGGAGTAGGTAGGTACGCACTCTGGGAGGAAAGAAATTAAGATGACCTGGAGAAAATTTCATGGCCAGTGTGGGATTGAACTAAGGCCTTGAGGCTGTCTAAAGAGAAACTGAGAATGAAGCGACCTGCTTCATTCTTGGTAGCAAATAAAAAGCCGAGGTCTTGGGACCACCAGGAGAGTGTACAGCATTAGCTGCAAAGGGGTTAACGTTGAATTGCTAGGAAACGCCGAGCTCCTTACACAGCGCACCAACCCGGCTTTCCTTGGTTATCAGATTCTTCTGCTTTGGGAAGTACATTTCCAGTATTGATTTCCTGCCAATGGCAATCTGCGGCTGTCTTCGGAGTTCACTTGGGCTGGCCCGGGTCCCAGCAGGTTTGCTGATAGGTGATGAGGCTTCCTACAGGCGAGAGGCTGCATAGCTGAAGCCAGACCATGCCGAATGAAGCCAGTGGTTACACTCTTGTGGAAAGTCCTGGGAGGCTTCCTGTCCCCAGGCTTTAATTAACAGGCCGTTCTGACATCAGAGCTTACCTTTACCCAAACAAGCAGTCTCTGAAGGAAAAGAATCACCATACCAGCTAGCCTGGCCATTGACCTTAGACTGCTCAACGCATTCTAAACTGTTCCCAGCTCCTCCAAATTCTCCCGCTAGAATTAAACACAGATACTACTTACTGCATGTGGGTGGTGCATTCTGGGTCTGTAGTGATGCGTTTTGAAAATAGTACCTGCTCAAGTGAGGACGTGAGCTGAGATGTGGGAAGGATGGGAAGTAACAAAAAAGAAAATACAAGGAATCCCAGCTGAGAGTTCCAACTGGAGAAAGAGAAAAATCCCCAGGGCAGAGCAGCAAATTATAAGGCTGTCTTTTCTTTCTCCTGTCCATGTTAGGCGGAGCCACAGAGAAAGAGGTTCAGAGGTGGAGGGGTCACTGAGCCCAGGTGACATGTGTTCCTGGCACACTGGCACACAGGTGTGCCTCGCCTTTTTTATAGGCAGGGTTCAGCCGCGCCAGGTGCCCACAAGGTGGGGGATTGACTCCCTTCTTAACTCTGTTTGGGTTTGTGCGCTGAGGGAAAAGTCTTGTGACAATATTGCATATAGTGGTTTTCCCAAGCTAAGAGAACATGATTGCTGCCTTACCAGCAGATGTTACACATTTTTTTCCCCTTTAACTCCCCCCACCCCCAGCCCCATGACCATTAGCTTACATCCGTGGTGGCAAGTATAGCTAGGTTACTCCTGCGGACAAAAAGTGTTGCCTGCCATTCCAGTAAACAGTGAATGTTGTCCACCATCAAGCACTCATCCACTGCAGCTGCCCCTGCGGTGAGCCCTGAGGGGAATTCAGGGTGGAGAAAAACTGGATACTGGCCCTACATAGTTAAGATGCATATCAGAGGAATAATTTCAGTGAGCCCAGACTTGCATCTGCCCATACATAGAAAAGCACTAAAATCATTAACTTGAGATGTCTGTTTTCCAGATTAGCAGTGATCTTGCAATGTTCTGCTACATGTTGTTGTTTTTCCAACAGAAACTCCTATATATCCAGGCTCCTCCCTCACCTCTTTGGAGCAGATCCTCAGAGTATGTGAGAGGCTGACTTCTGGCCTATAGTCCTCAGTAAGGTCCCCGAATAAAACATAATTCTCAACTTTTAGGTTGTGTGTTTTTTCTCTAGTTAACACTCCTGACAATAACTTTATTACATGATCTGCTAACTAGTTGAGCTCAAAATCCACAGAATAATACAAATAAGTATGTATTCCTTTATAATGCTGGGGTGTTTTGGCAGGTGGGGGGAGGATGTACTAATTAACTGTACTAATTAATCATTTTACCAGTTTTTATAGATTTCTGTCAAATATTCCTATTTGTTGAATAGCAGTAACTTCATTTACGAAAGTAGTAAATATTCATTGTCAAAAGTACTATAACAATAGTATGGACTCCAGATGAAAAGTAAAATTCCCGTCATCCCACAGCTTAGCAATATCTGTATCGATGTTTTGATTATTTGCAATTCCATACTTTTTCTGTGCCATAGGTATATCTTTACAAAAATGGGATGCATACTTTTAATTTGCTTCTTCCTTGTACTAATGTCTTTCATTCATGTATTTATTCAGCAAATCTTTGTTGAGCATCTACTATGTGCTGGTCAGTCACTGTTCTAAGCGTCGGGGAGACTGCAGTGAGAAACAAACGGAGCACACGTTTATGTCCTGCGTATCTCTCTATAAGTGTAATATATCTACATAATTATTTTAATGGGTGTGTAGTATTCTATTGTACAGATTTATCATCATTAAATCAGATCTCCCATTTTTGGTTGTTGAAATGCTGTTTGTGTTTTAGGTTTTCTCAAATATGGAGTGGATATGCATTAATGGTTGGTGGATCTGAATCCATGTTAAAATTGTATCCGCTCATAATAGGATTCTGCCGCTCTTTAAAATATGACTTTATAAACAGTGGTATGATACTTGGCAGAGGTGGCTGCAAAGATCAGTGTGGGCCCAGCAGCCTCTCACTGGATGGATGACTGAGGAGGTCCTGGGGTTGTCTGAGACCACTGCAAGTCCACCTCTGTCTCTGGTCTGACCAGAGGCTGCTCACAGCAGGGTTCCAGGCCTTATAAATGGGTATCAAGCTGGCATTTTGGCTTCTGTTCCTTCTCAGCCATTTATGGTTTAGCAGCATTGTGGGAGGCCGGGCTTCTGTGGATTCTGGAAGCGTTTCTCTGCCCTCTCTGATGGAAATTGCCGCTCTTTTGTTCTCTGTCCAGCAACCAGCAGGCCACCTTCCTGACATCTGCATGAGGCTGTGACAGGAGGTGATGTCACAGGATCTGTTTGTTGGTGACTTCAGCACACTGCTGGATCTTCAGCACGATGCAAAACGTAGTCCAGATGAATTATAGAATTTCTCAGCATTAGAACTTATAGAGATGATACCCTCAGTTTTATGGACAAAGACACAAGTGTAGAGAAGTTGCGTGATTTGCCTAAAATCCCATAGTCAGTGGTAGAGCTGGAACTGCTAATTTCTCATCCAGGGCTTCTCCAGGGAATCAGCTATTCCAAGTTTGTGGTCAGTTCCCATAGGGCCCTTGTAATAGATTAGGGAACACTATTGCTTTAGAGTCCTCTATTTGGCCTCCAGATAAAACGTCATCAGTACCAAACTATGTCCGTTTCGCAAACATGGAGCTTTTAGTTTTTTTAGACGGCATACTCTAGGTGTAAAACTATTAGCATTATTAATAATTTTAAAGGAGGACCTGAGATAAAACTTTAAGATTGGACCCCTAAGTAGTCCAAGGCATGATGTAACATTTTATAACACTTTCTTGTGAATGTTAACTGAATTCATGGTGTAGATGTTGTACTCAAGAAATAGAACTTTTAATTCCAATCCCATTATAACCTAAATCTAATTAAATCTCTTAATAAAGCAGTTGGAAGGATCCCAGAAATGTAGCCAAAAATGTTAAATTCCTTTTCAATTTTCAAAGATTGCATTAAAATCAATTATAAGGTAGAAAAAAAAATATATATATTACTAAATTATAACCCTTTTGTGTGTTCTTTAGTTCAAATATTGCTGGTACTTTAACGTGCATGGTTTGCCTTTTCAAAGCATCATTCAGCTACTGCCCACTTTATCATTATCGACTCTCTTTTCTTCCTGAGAGGTAGAGAGACAGGAAATCGTCTCCCACCCACCCTTATTTATGAGGAAAATGACCCTGAGTAGCTGAATGTCTTGGGCATGGCCACATAGCTCATTGTATAGAGCAAATATTAACAGCCAGACTTCCCTACTTGCAAACCATCATTTCTTTTTTTCCCTTAACCTGGCAGAACAGAAGGAAATTGGTGCCATACGTCTGGGCCTAAAGAACTATTTGTTCAGTAAATCATGATTAGGTGTATGATTATTTTATATGCCACATATCATCTTAGACATGGGAACTTGCATGCCACACAGCCCCTGCCCCTAAAGCAGCCAGGTGTGGTGGGAAGTGAGCTCATCACCAAGGGTCAGGGCCGCAGGAGAGAAGTGTGATGGGGAGGCAAGGCCAGGGTAGGTGGGAGCTGGGGTGCCCTCATCCAGCCTGGGGTTAGGAAAGGCCACAGGCAGAGCTGGCACCTGGGCAGAGTGTTGATGAGCTAGGGTTGCTGGAGCCGCCCTTGTGTGCAGAAGCATACAGGGGAGATAGAGAGTGTTGCACCTTTGAAAAACTCCCAGTGTTATGATCCAAGCCATCCAAGTGGACTGGATGTGGGCTCTGGGAAAGGAGGCTGGAATAGGACCTGGGAAGGAGGTCTACAGAAGGGCCTGTTTGCACAGGCTGAGAGTTTGTGTGGTAAACAATGGTGTGCTCTTGAGGGACTTTGGGGAGGGGAGTAGTGATCAGTCTCCGCTTTTAAACTATCACCGTGAAGTGGTTTGGAGACTAGAGGGCGGGTTTGGGGATATGAGGTGGGGGAACCATCTCTTGAGGAAGAAAGGTCAGTTATGAGACTGCTGTTTTCCTCATCAACACAAGTTCATCTTGAAGGCCCAAATCAAGGGGGAGCGGTAGAAACGGAAAGGACAAGTGGGTTCCAGAAACGTTGAGATAAAATCAACAGGCCTCCATGACTGATCAGAGGTAGGGACGGGTCAAGTCTGGGCTGAAGGAGGAGGCTGAAGAGGTTGAGTTTGAAATGCCCGTGGGATATTCAGTTGGACAAAACCAGAGCTGCTGGATATTTGAATCCAAACTCAGGAAAGATCTGGCTGGAGGCATGTATTTGGGGATCCTATGATAACAGGGCCTGGCTGAAGAGAAAGCCTGCGTGCAGCAATGAAGACCCAACACAGCCAAAAATAAATAAATTAATTAATAATTAAAAAAAAAAAAGAATGTGGATCGACCATAGAGCTTTTTCAGAGCAAGGACTGTCTGCTCAACAATATTCCAGGCTACCAAGGCCACAGAGGAAGAATAAAATAAGACCACCTACCTCAAGCCGCTTACAAGAAGAGTCAAACTTCACGAATCAACAGCCACCACCAGACTGCATGTAACGGAGTGTTAAGTGGAGAGAAATACAAACAGGCCTCTACGGAACAGAGCTGCTCCTGGGAGGATAGGACCTACACATGTGAAGGGGTGAGGGGCAGACCTTCCAGGAAAGGGTCAGAACACAGCCCAGGATGCTATGGCCTCTGTGGGCCCCGGAGCAGAGGGGCCGCTGCGGAAGAAAGAGGAAGTGAGTGCGGCGGGTGGCGTGGCATTAGCGAAGTGAGTTTAGGTTTGGTGTTGCAGAACGAAGAGGGGAGGTTTCTCATCCCTGGAGTTTTTGTTTGTTTGTTTGTTTTGCGGTACGTGGGCCTTTCACTGCTGTGGCCTCTCCCGTTGCGGAGCGCTCCGGACGCGCAGGCTCAGCAGCCGTGGCTCACGGGCCTAGCCGCTCCACGGCATGTAGGATCCTCCCGGGCCAGGGCACCAACCTGTGTCCCCTGCATCGGCAGGCGGACTCTCAACCACTGCGCCACCAGGGAGGCCCCATCCCTGGAGTTTTTGCTTGTTCAATCCTTATGTCACCTGAGCTCGGGGGACTCATGCTATAGACCGGTACCTCCTCTCCTGGCTTAAGTGACACTGCCCTCTGTGGTCCCGCCTCTGCTTTCTTCTCCCATCACCCTGTCAACTGTGGCATCTGTCCCCAGGGTTACACCATCGGCCCCCTTTTCTGCCTCTGGTACCTCTCACACAGACACTTCTGCCATGTCCTTGGCAGATTCTCAACCATGGCACCACCAGGGAAGCCCAAGTTAAACATTTGTGAGGGCTGAAATTGACTGCATACAGATTTGGGTTCTCAGGAGAGGCAAGTCCAAAACCACTTGCTTTCCAGAGCATAATTAAAAAAAAAAATACACACACAGTCTTTGCAATTAGATTTCATTAAGTTTAGGCTACCTGTTAATTTTGTTCAGCTCTTAAGATGTCTCAGGATAGGGCTTCCCTGGTGGCATAGTGGTTAGGAATCCGCCTGCCAATGCGGGGGACACAGGTTTGAGCCCTGGTCCGGGAAGATCCCACAGGCAGTGGAACTAAGCCCGTACACCACAACTACTGAGCCTGCGCTCCAGAGCCCACGAGCCACAACTACTGAGCCCGTGTGCCACAACTACTGAAGCCTGCATGCCTATAGCCCATGCTCCGCAACAAGAGCAGCCACTGCAATGAGAAGCCCGTGCACCGCAACGAAGAGTAGCCCCCGCTCGCCACAACTAGAGAAAGACTGTGTGCAGCAACAAAGACCCAACACAGCCCAAAATTAATTAATTATAAAAAAAAGATTTCTCAGAATATGCCTTGGTTTTTACCAACCTGACTGATGACTCATTTGACCTTGAGGTTCAAGTAACTATTGCTTATCTCAGATTTTCAAGTTCCCAGTGAAATTAGTGGGTGATTTAAGATTAGGTGCTCAAGAAATGTAGGCTCTCATTACTAATATCAACATTGATACTTTTTGTATTTCGATATAATACTTCATACTAAATAAAATACATAAAAAAGCTTTGTATGGATGAAGAGTGCTTTTGTCTTTGCCAGTTCAAGACTATTTGAGACTTGATTTGGAGTGGTCTACAAGATCCCTCATTTAAAGCGCCCTCTTCTGTCATTACAATGATGTGCAACTCTACAATGGATGGCGCCAAGGGACAGAATATAATGTCTAAGTGAAGGGTTGGTCTTCACCAAGATGGTTCCAGCCATTGAAACAGGGGAGGAGCATATGAGACAGAAATGCTGGCTGGTGGGCAAATGTTGTGGTAGTAGATTGCAGAAGTCTCTTCTGATTGATTGCGTTTTCTCAATAAAACAGGAAGAAGGTTAGGCTGAGTGAGGATGGATGAAGAAGTATAGGAGATTTGAAGAGAGAAAAGTACTAGGTTCCACTAGGAAGACATTGGGATAATAGACAATGAATATACAGCTAGATCTTTTCATGTCATTAAATACATTCACAACATATTTCTATTGTTTGCTCACAGTTCTGTTTTACGGCTTAAATTATGGTTCTATGATTTTTTTAAAACCAATTTCCTATTGTTGAACAAGGAAGTTCTTTCCAGTTTCTTACTGTTATAAATAAAATGGAACAGTGTCTCTTGCTATACCATTCCTTAAAAAAAAAAAACTTTTGTACTGATAGAGCCTGTCTGATGATTACACTTTTTTTAATTTTAGTGATTTTTAGTGAGTTTGTGTTGGTAGCTCACTGTGATTTTTTTTTTACGTTGGTGGTAGGAGTTTATTAATTAATTTATTTATTTTTGCTGTGTTGGGTCTTCGTTTCTGTGCGAGGGCTTTCTCTAGTTGTGGCAAGTGGGGGCCACTCTTCATCGCAGTGCGCGGGCCTCTCACTATCGCGGCCTCTCTTGTCGCGGAGCACAGGCTCCAGACGCGCAGGCTCAGTAGTTGTGGCACACGGACCTAATTGCTCCCCAGCATGTGGGATCCTCCCAGACCAGGGCTCGAACCCGTGTCCCCTGCGTTGGCAGGCAGATTCTCAACCACTGCACCACCAGGGAAGCCCCACTGTGATTTTTTTAAAAATTATTTATTTATTTATTTATTTATTTTTGGCCATGTCGGGTCTTCATTGCTGCTCACAGGCTTTCTCTACTTGCGGCGAGCGGGGGCTACTCTTTCATTGCGGTGTGCAGGCTTCTTATTGCAGTGGCTTCTCTTGTTGCAGAGCATGGGCTCTAGGCACATGGGTTTCAGTAGCTGTGGCACGTGGGCTCAGTAGTTGTGGCTCACGTGCCCTGGAGCGCAGGCTCAGTAGTTGTGGCGTACAGGCTTAGTTGCTCCGCAGCATGTGGGATCTTCCTGGACCAGGGCTTGAACCCGTGTCCCCTGCATTGGCAGGCGGATTCTTAGCCACTGCGCCACCAGGGAAGGCCTGAGGGTTACATTTTAATGTCATCTAGCAAACTCGAAAGCTTTAAAGGTACCCTCACTTACCTTCTAGATGTCATTAAGATGGGGTGGCTGACATTCCCATTTTACAAGATGTGACTTTGCCTCACTCTGTAGCGAGCAGTAGAGACAAAGTCGGAATGTCAGAGCAGTAAGCGATCTTGGTCCAACTCTATTATTCCACATACGAAAAAAAATTTTAAAAGGGGGCTCAAAGAGGTTGCCTGCAGTCCCGCCTCCCCAGCTGCACTAGCAAACCCATAGCTCCCTCGCTGTCTTTGCTCAGCAGCCCCTCACCGCATCTTTGCCCATTTTACTCTGTTTCCTGTAGGTTGCATCCCCGTGTAGCCATGACGACTGCCATCCTGGAGCGTCTGAGCACCCTGTCCGTGAGTGGACAGCATCTGCGCCGCCTGCCCAAGATTTTGGAGGATGGGCTGCCCAAGATGCCCGGCACCGTCCCGGAGAGCGACGTGCCCCAGCTCTTCCGGGAGCCCTACATCCGTGCTGGGTACCGGCCCACCGGCCGCGAGTGGCGTTACTACTTCTTCAGCCTCTTTCAGAAACACAACGAGGTGGTTAACGTCTGGACCCACTTGCTGGCGGCTCTGGCCGTCCTCTTGCGGTTCTGGGCCTTTGTGGAGGCCGAGGGCCTGCCGTGGAGCTCCGCCCACGCCCTGCCCCTGCTCCTCTACGTCCTGTCCTCCATCACTTACCTCACCTTCAGCCTCCTGGCCCACCTGCTGCAGTCCAAGTCCGAGCTCTCGCACTACACCTTCTACTTTGTGGACTACGTGGGCGTGAGCGTTTACCAGTACGGCAGTGCCCTGGTCCACTTCTTCTATACCTCCGACCAGGCCTGGTACGAGCACTTCTGGCTTTTCTTCCTGCCCGCAGCCGCCTTCTGTGGCTGGTTATCTTGTGCCGGCTGCTGCTACGCTAAGTACCGGTACCGCAGGCCTTACCCAGTCATGAGGAAGATCTGCCAGGTGGTGCCGGCGGGGCTGGCCTTCATCCTGGACATCAGCCCCGTGGCACATCGCGTGGTTCTGTGCCACCTGTCTGGCTGCCAGGAGCAGGCGGTCTGGTACCACTCCCTGCAGATTGTCTTCTTCCTGGTCAGTGCCTACTTCTTCTCCTGCCCGGTTCCGGAGAAGTACTTCCCGGGTTCCTGTGACATCGTGGGCCACGGGCATCAGATCTTCCACGCCTTTCTGTCTGTCTGCACACTGTCCCAGCTGGAGGCCGTCCTCCTAGACTACAGGGGGCGACAGGAGATCTTCCTGCAACGTCACAGCCCCCTGTCCGTCTACATGGCCTGCCTCTCCTTCTTCTGCCTGGTCGCCTGCAGCGCAGCCACTGCAGCCTTCCTGAGGCAAAAAATCAAGGCCAGACTGACCAAGAAAGATTCTTGAGGCCGGCAGGTGGGGTGCGGTGTGGACTTGGCCTGATACGATTTGGGGAAAACTTGAATCAGCAGTAGGAGTTGACATTTTGTTTTTTAGAGCAGGCTTTTCAATGAGTATGTATTTCCAAGGGTGGCTATGGCTATGGCATTAGGAAGTCAAAGGGTCCAAGAGTTTTGCTGTTATTGTTGTGAATGAAAGGATCCCTTTATCCTCTGGGCTGTAGCCTTACGAGACACAGGAAGGGAAGGGACCTTGGCTAAGATTCGTCGGACACTGAATTAAGAACCATCTTCATGCCTGAAAATTTAGTAGAATTCCAACTGTGGCCTCCAGGGTCAAGGCCTGGTGTAAAGGGATAATCCAACTGGACTGGAGAAGTTAGGAGGTGGCTGGACCACACGGTATTGAAATGAGCATTCTTCTGTGATGCTGGTCTTTGGTAATTGGGTACATTGACCCAAGGACCCAATTTCATTTGGATTTCAGATCGTCCGGGGCGGAGAGGTCAGAATCTTCAAGAAGATTCCGTAAAACCCTCAGACATCGTGAATTACTCGGTTCGTCTCACTTCTGGTCCCTTCTCTGGCCCACTCTAGCACTGACCCTTTTCTCAGGATGATGTCTGCCTGGCTGTTTGTTTTCTCCCAAGTGCTGTTCACGCCCATCTGTACCTTGCATGATGATAGAGAGGACGATGAAGCAGTCATACTTCCAGGAAATGCTTGGATCCATGTGGACATTCAGGAAACGTACTCTCATATAATACTAATGGAAATGGTAGTAGAAAATACAGTGCCAAGAGCCATCAGGAGGTCCAGCCAGCAAGCATGGATACCGTTTGGTGTCATGGGACCCTTCTGTTTTATACCTGTGCATTGCAGGATTACTTGAGATCTATTAGGGCTGCCTTACATGCCAGAAGATCTGGAGCTTTTTCCAGAGCATCTTCTCCAGATTTTGACCAGCATGTTCAAAAAGCCCCTGGTAGAGTGAATTGGTTCTAAGAGTCCCACTAGGGATCTGATTATTTCAAGAGGAACTCAAGGTCCAGCCTCTTAAATAGATGCTGCCCCACGAAGGACCCGCATAACTACCCTACTTCAGGGTCCTCGGGGAGACAGTTGTACCTCAGCTTAGAGCAGCTTAAATTCATCAAGCCCCAGGACAGGCACATGTGTGCATTCAAGTTGGATTGGTCCCCGAAGGCTCCTTTGGGTGAGGATGGTGAACTGGGCACCCTGTAGGCAGAATGTTCTGTTTAGGACATAGCTGCCCAACAGCTTCTATGGGGTGGGGGCAGGGGCTTGCGGTTGACGTGTTCTGGCCACGCGGCCCCCCTGAGGACTGCCTTCTGCACTGATCCAGTGAAGGGGGCTGCATTGGAACCCTCCCCAGCGGCTGTATTTTCTATCAGTATAAGGTCTCTGTTTACTAAAAAGGGAGGTGGGTTTTCATTCCAGTTTGATGAACCTCCTCTCTTCCTATATTACTTTGTTGTCTTCATATCGTTGTTTTCTTCCTTTCTCTTGAGAGATGTGTAGGGTTTGTGCCTTATGAATGGAAATGTATGAACTTAATACATGGCCATGTGGAATTTTCAGTTTGGGGTTATAGGGATAAGAAAATAAGAATTAATTGCCTTCCAACCCGTGGATGAAAAAACTTATGAATATCAGAATTGCTTATCCATCAGAAGACTCTTTCAACCTGTATCTTGGAGGGAAAAATTCAACTGAGGCTTTCCTGTAATCTTTATATCAAGAAAGCGTATGTCGGGACTTCCCTGGCAGTCCAGTGGTTAAGACTCCCCGCTTCCACTGCAGGGGGTGCGGGTTCGATCCCTGGCCGGGGAGCTAAGATCCTGCATGCCATGGGGTGGCCAAAAAAAAGCAAGCATATGTCCTGTCATTTATGTTGTTTTCCTAGATGGATTTCTCCTGGGAATCCTCAAATACCTGAACTTCTGTGCTACCCAAGTGTCTTACACGAGCTTCTGGCATCCAGGCCAAATTCACCGCCAATAAAGTGAGCAACACCAAACCGGTTGAACTGATGAACAAGGGAGTGGAAAGTTGTGTCACACAACACTGCAAGTAGAGGGTCAGTTCTTTTTTTTGTTTTTTTTGTTTTTTTTTGCGGTACGCGGGCCTCTCACTGTTGTGGCCTCTCCCGTTGCGGAGCACGGGCTCCGGACGCACAGGCTCAGCGGCCATGGCTCACGGGCCCAGCCGCTCCGCGGCATGTGGGATCTTCCTGGACCGGGGCACAAACCCGTGTCCCCTGCATCGGCAGGCGGACTCTCAACCACTGCGCCACCAGGGAAGCCCGAGGGTCAGTTTAAATGGAGATGAGAAAGTGTCTGAAATGTCTGTAATTATGGATTCAGAGGCTATCTTCTTTTAAAAATTGGAAGGAAGATGTAAGGCAAGCTCTTGCATGTAATCGTGGTGGCCATGGTGGGCAGAGGTCTTTAAGCCAAATGCAGGTATTTTTTAAGGGAGAAAATAACAAGGTATAGCAGTGATCTTCCAACGCCATCCGCAGACCAGTGCCAGTCTGCACACTTATTGGTCTGTGACAAGATAAGTACAGAGAGACACTAAACTCTTAGATATGAACATAAAATTCATAACATTTTGATTTTAATTTACCCAAGTATTGGTCCCTCAAGTACTGGAAATTAAAAAAAAAATTTTCACCAGAGATATTTGAGAAGTGTTGAGTTGAGGGACTACTATCTGGTTAGAAATTCCAGTATCTCATGAGAAATAGAGAAACAGGAGATGCAGGCGTTTTTAAATACTCAGACTCTTGAGGGGTTAAATACTCCTTTTAAAACATTTTCATTCAAACGATTGAATCAGTAAGGAAGAGACCTAGTTTGTTTAAAAGGAATAATAAGTATTTGATAAAGGGGATGGTTCTTCTTATTCCACCAAAGCCAAAAGTTGACGTCTACTGGAAATTCTGCTGTCATTGCTCTTTTTTACTAAGGCTTTCAACCTATTAAAATGTAAATGCCTCTGGGGAAAAAAAAAAAACAACTAAACTAAACTATTAGTCATTTACGTCTTGGGAATAAAATGGGTATTGTATGTGGCCCCCTACTCAGGGTAGAGAGAGGGAATAACAGGATGCAGCGAACTGGGGACCTATTTGCCTGTTTGTTTCCCTCTTGTAAGCACTTCCTGACCTATATTTACTAGGGAGCTAATGTTAATACTCTTCAGATGTTAGGGTTTCATCTCCCACCTTGGCTGAAAGTACCTCACTCAGTAACACTATTCTCAGCCCTCTACTGGAAGCTTGAAATAGTAGGCGCTCAAGCCATGGAATAGAGGTAGTTCTTTCCTGCCTCTGTTGCCCATCTGTTCACCAGTTGTACCCTGATGCTTGAAAACATTAGGTTCTTCAGTTGCCACGCTGTAGTTTCAAATGGGCCCTCCAGTGGTGCTTATATCTTACTCAAAGGAGGCATGGCCATTGTCCCCAAGGCCTCTGCCTAATTTTGTTGTTCTTAGGGTTTTGCTTGATTGCTTGGCAAAGAAAAAATAGAACTATTTTCTGTTTATATAAATCTACTTACACAAATGACCATTTAACAGATTTTGTAAATGCATTATTGTACTCTCAACAGCTACCTTGTGTCTTTGACAAGGCCTATCTTAAAAAAAGGTTTTATCTAGACAAACGTTGCCAGAAGGAGATCAGGACACTTCATAGCCACTTAGAAGTAGGAAAGTGTAAAAGCTTTGAAAAAAATCTCCATACCCAAAATCCCAAAATATTCTCCCCCTCCCCCAAATCCCCACTTGTGAGTAGATCAAATTGGGCCCCCTCCCCAAAAGCTATGGAGTTGATTTCTCTAAGGATTATTCAATCTAACTGAATAAATATTTTAATCTCATGGACAATAGTGTTAAATATTCCAAACTTTTGAATTGACAGACTGTATTTTTTGAAACCTAAAAATTATGAACTGTACTATTGTTATACCGTAACAGGTACTATGGTTGTGAAATGTGGCACCTGTCAACCAAATGATTCTGTGGCCTTAACTATTAGATTTAAATAGCTGTGGAAAAGGTGATTCTACTATCACCGTAACAAGAAGAAAACAGCATTCTCTGGCTAGAGGCTCCACTGATAGAATTATGGATACCCCTCTCGCCCAAATCCTTTTTATCACCAGTAGGGACCCTGGGCAGTTTGCAAATACTTCTGTTGTCACTGCTAATAGTTTAACCACTTTTCAGTTACTGATTTAGCAAGTATTTATGAGTATCTCTTGGTGGCAGACTCCATGTTGGCTCTGGAGATACCACAGTGAGGGTAAAAAACTGGGACCCTCCATGCTAACAGAGGACCAGTGTCTTCCCACCTTGGGCCATGATAGGGGCCCCTCTCCAGGACTTGGTTCCAGTCACAGCCTGAGGGTCAGATGGCCTGCCAAACCCACGGGAGGCTGGGACCTGCTTTGGGCCAGCCCCTTTTCAAAGGGATTGAGCTCTCTCCTTTCCCCTCCAGAGGCTGGAAACACTTCCCACTCCAGCAAGGCTGTCACCTTAGAGTCACCTCAACCTTTCTTGATACCCCTGCTGCCTCCCCAGCCCATCTTCCTGCCCTCTAGTTGATTTAATCCAGTCCTGGGGAATCCTTGACACAGCCACACACAGAGAGAAGCCCTATATTTCCACAGGTTGTATAGACTTCCCATAAAGCCCATCCTTTAGGGAAAGGGATGTAGGGTTCCAACCTGAGTGCAAGTTCCTGATTTGGTAAGTTGGAAACAGCATGCTACACCCTTGCTGCCTCCTTTGGGGGAAAAAAAAATCCACCTTATCCCTTATGGAATTTTTTTAGAAATATTTAATATAGAAGGAAAATCTGCATTAAAGAGAAAATTCATTTAGATATTAACTTTGGGAGCATATCTATATAAGGTAAGGGCACTTCTTACCAACATGATTCTCATAGGAAATTATGCACTGTATTTTAGACTCTAGGAGGCCTTGGCCAATTCAAAGGCTCCAGAATAACAGCTCAGATTATATAGAGCACTGGGCTTCCCCAAACATTTCCACAACCATTTGCTTTCCTAAAGAGTCGTGTGAGGTAAAACCAAAAAGAGCTCCATTAAACCAGAAGACACACTAAGAAAGTAGAATGATTGCTTCAAAGTCACACAACTAGGAATGTGTAAACTCAAAGTCCTTTTTCCTTCAGATAAATTCAGGGCCCGGCTAATTCGAAACATCAACACCAAATATTTGCAGAGCCCTTTGCAGCGTGTAAAGCACTTTTTAACGTATTGTGTATACTTTACCTAATCTCATTTTAATTTTTGTTCCTAAATACCTCATGAATAGTCAGGGTCATATCACTTCTTTGGGGGTTAAAAAGTACTTTGTGGATGTCCTTGGATATCAAATAAAGCATTCTCTGCATCTCATGGTCTCCTCAGAAGCCAGAAAGTTCCATTGGCTGTAGGCCCTCAGTGGCCTAGATTTTAAAGTCAAATCTCACTCTCCGGTCATGGCTTCTTGAAAATACCTTTGAATCCTGGGAAGAGAAACCAAGTATTGATAATCTCGCCAAGATGATACAACCCCGCCCTCTGCTCTTTCACTGGGATTGTCAATTCTTCAAACGTTTGGCTCTCCCAGGGATTCTGACAAGTGACAATGACTTTAAAAATGTTTCTCTGCCTCATAAAAGAGTGTTGCACACATTAGTAGGAAGGCCCCCTCAAAAGTCATTGGTTATTTCTCATTTCCAAGTAATAAAGGCTTATTAAAGAAAATGCTAAAAAATGGAGAAAAAGGATAATTCATGAACACATCACTAAAATGAGTCCCTTCAGAGTAAGAATAAGGCCATGTCAAAATGTTGTCAATACGTAAATTAGCAGTGTGATATAAAGCTTCCTGAAAAGCCAGAAGTTAGGAATTTTTAGGCAACCTAATACTTTGATTCTGTAAAGTACAAAAAAAATCAACCGTCTGGCTCAGTTTACAGTCACATGACACTCCCTTCTGACATTTACGTAGGTAATTTGCTGATGCTGTGGCTGGGACACCTGGCTCATGAAACAAAGCCAATGATACATTATCTCCAGTTGAAAGAATTCTGTGTGAATCCAGCCCCACACTCCACAAACACTGAGCCCACAGGTGCCAGTCCATGTTCTAGGCACCAGGGATACAGCCATGGACAAAACAAATCCCAGCCCTGACAGAGCCTTACCCTCAGCAGTGGGGGGTGAGGGCAAGACAAACAACAAACCGGGACTTCCCTGGCGGTCCCGTGGTTAGGATTCTGTGCCTTCACTGCGAAGGGGCATGGGTTCAATCCCTGGTGGGGGAACTAAGATCCCACAAGCTGCGCGGCCAAAAAAAAAAAAGACAAACCAAATAAACACATCAGAGAGTTAAGGTGTTAGAAGGTGTTGGTGCCAAGGAGAAACAGAAAGCAAGGAAGGAGAGGCCAGAGGGATGGAATGAGTGTGCAACTTTAACCAGGATCAGGGGAGACTACAGAAAGAGGTGTGTGTGTGTGTGTGTGTGTGTTTCTCCCCCGGGGCAGAGGGAAGAATTGCAAGGGCCCTGAGGCCAGAGCCTGCCTGAACAGAGAGGGGTTGAGAGGGGTCGAGGAGTCAGACAGAGATGAGGGCAGATTGTGAGATCCTTGTAAGGACTCGGCTTTTACTGTGACTTCAAGATGGGGAATGCTGGGGAAGAATCCTGCCCAAGAAAAACTGCAGGGTAGCCATTTATCTATGTAGACTAGTTACTAATTGCACATGACCTTTGCTGGCAGAACGTAGAGCAAATTCTGTTGCCTGCCACCTACACGAAACCAGGTTATCGTTAAGTTATTCTACTTGTGGGCTTAGCCCTATAGGTTGCATTCCTGTGGACACACTCTCGTGCTCACAGGATTCTTCCCAAATTCTCAGAGCATTTTTTAAGCTCACAGAATGCTGACCTCCACTTCCCAGACAGGCTTTGAATGCTTCCTTAAGTCCTACTGACACTGGTTTGCGCTCTGGGTAATCCTCCAGGCAGAAATGCAGTGAAACATCCAGGGCAGAATCTGCAAACCAGGAATAATAACAACTTGAACAGTGTACATTATCTAGTGCTCACTCCTTGCCAAGTCCTTCACTGAGCTGTTTGCTTAGATTCTTTCCTTTAACCCTCATGTAATCCTCGGGAGGTAGGTACTGTTACTGCTTCCACTTTATAAATGAGGAAACTGGTAGATTAAATAAATTTTCCCCAAACTACCTGCTATTAAGTAATAGAATCTCACAGAAACTCAGACCTTTACCAATTGGGTGAACTGGAAAAACTAGAATGAAAGGGAAATGTAATGAGGATTTTTTTTTCCTCTGATAAATGAAATAAACTGAAAGAGGCAGTTTTTGTTTCATTTCTAGACACTTTGGCCAAGAACATTCCCTAGGCTGTGACCGTTGATGTGATACCAATGGTGAGATTCTTAAATATACTTTGTGCTGGACTCCAACACACACCTGGTCACATTAGTCTCAGAGGCCATCACGTTAGTCTCAGAGGCCGTCACATTAGTCTCAGAGGCCATCTGTAACCACGTGGATGACCTCCAAGGACTCCAGGCAGCTCGAAGAACCACCGATTCTCCTCACATCATTTCCCTATGCTTCTCCCATGAAGCCTTCCTTCTTTGCCTCCAGAACCTTTTAAAAATACCATAGTCCTCAAAGTCAATCAGAACACTATTCCAGTTAAAACAATTTCTTAAAAGCAACTTAATAGCAACATGCAAAACATCTCCATTCAGTGTATTTTCTTTTTCCAACAAGAACAAATTAGTTCAGAATCTGACTAATTTTGCTGCTGGGGGAAAAAACAGCACAAAGTTTGTGCTCAATCACTCCAAGTGGCAATCGTCTTAATTGTATGGTTTCTACCACTTCCCCTGAGCAGGGAACTGTGGGTTCTATGCAAACTCGCCCACCTGCCCCGTGAGCTCCCAAAATTTCTCACCAGAGTGGGAGCTCACTGCTCTGGGGAAGGGTCACTCTCCACCCACGACAGATTAAGGCGTATGTCATTCCCCCAGCGTTCTGCGTGTGTTTGGGTGGGAGTTCCTCCTTCATCACTCTGCATGTCACAGACCATCACAAGCATCGGAAGAGGGTTAGCAGTCTGGTCCTTTTACGCTGTGGTCCCCAGGGGTTCTCAGCCTATGGAGGAAACCCCACTGCTCCACTCACTGTTTTTACTTTTTTTTTTTAAATTGAAGTCTAGTTGATTTACAATGTTGTGTTACTTTCAGATGTACAGCAAAGTGATTCAGTCATTCACATACATATATCCACTCTTTTAGATTCTTTTCCCATATAGGCCATTACAGAGTATTGAGTAGAGTTCCCTGTGCTATACAGTAGGTCCTTATTAGTTATCTATTTTATATAGAGTAGTGTGTATATGTCAATCCCAATCCCAATTTATCCCTCCCCTCATTTTTTACTTCTTGGTTCACATCTGTTATGTCATGAACTACATCCCCTCCCCAAAGATATGTTGACGTCCTCAGAGAATAGCCAGGGTCGTATCACTTCTTTGGGGGTTAAGAAGTACATTGTGGATGTCCCTGGATATCAAATAAAGCATTCTCTGCATCTCATGGTCTCCTCAGAAGCCAGAAAGTGGCCTTCTTTGGAAATGGCAGCTGCAGATGTAAGGAGGTGATACTGGAGTAGGGTGGCCCCTTAGTCCAAGGTGACCGATGTCCTTATAGGAAGAGAGAGACATGGAGAAAAGGTGAAGACGCACAGCCCCGTGACAGCACAGAGACACACGTGGGGGATAACAGTGGTGGCAACAGAGGCCGAGGCTGGAGTTATGCAGGCAGGGAGCGTCAAGGGTGGACGGGAACAACCAGAGGCCAGGAGGGAGGGTGTGGCCCTGCTGGGACCATGATGTCCAACTTCTGGCCTCCAGAATTGTTAGAGCAGAACTTTCTGCTGTTTAAGCCCCTCCGTTGTGCTGTGTGATGTCTGCCCTAGGAAATTAACACCTGGTTCAAGGCCGTTCTCAGTTTTTGCTTCTATCAGCTGATACAGTCTGGCTGTCCAGTGGCCCTGGGCTCAGCGGCCTCAGGGGGAGGAGAGAATGTGGGGACCCCATTGTCCCCACGCACACTCCATTAAAGGGAGAAATGGGATTTGTTGTCTCATGGGTGAACTCAGTGGAAATACTCCTGGGAAGCTTATCACTCGTGTGATGCAGTAGCACCTCTGTGGCAGGAGGTTAAACACAGAGAAGAAATTCCAAAAGGCCAGTTTCAGTACTCCGCCCAGTGAAGCAGGGGCCCCTGGGCCCCTTGGCAGCTTCCCTCCCAGGTCCTTGCCTCTTCTCAGCTCCCACAGCGACCTGTCCACCTGCGTGCCTTCACCTTCGGCTGCAGAGGCTGCAAAGCCACAGTCTGCTCTCCATCCCAGTGGTGACAGAAGGGAGGTGGTGACCAAGGAACAGGGCAAAGGTCCGGGCGCTGTGGGAAGCTCCGGTCCCCAGTCTCCTCCACAGCACACGGGAGGAGGCTGGTGCTTTTCTGTAACCCAAACCGCAAAGAGAGTTTGGAGTCCCACCCCCTAAAGGGATCTGGGGTGTGTGTGTGTGTGTGTGTATGTCTGTGTTTCTGTGTCTGTGTGTATCTGCGTCTGTGTTTTTCTGTGTCTCTGTGTGTGTCTTTGTGTATGTCTGCGTGTCTGAGTGTATCTGTGTGTGTGTGCATGTCTATATATCTGTATGTGTGTGCCTGCGTGTCTGTATCTATGTGTATCTATGTGTTTCTGTGTCTGTGTATCTGTGTGTGTGTGTGTTTGTCTCTGTGTATCTGTGTGTGTCTGTGTGTGTGTGTCTCTATGTATCTGTGTGTGTCTGTGTGTGTGTCTGCATGTTTCTGTGTCTCTGTGTATGTGTGTGTCTGTGTGTGTGTCTGCACGTTTCTGTGTCTCTGTGTATGTGTGTGTCTGTGTGTGTGTCTGCACGTTTCTGTGTCTCTGTGTATGTGTGTGTCTGTGTGTGTGTGTCTGCATGTCTGTGCGTATCTGTGTGTGTGTCTGTGTGTATCTGTGTGTGTATCTCTTTATATGTTTGTGTGTCTGCGTGTGTGTGTGTCTATGTGTCTGTGTCTGTGAGTCTGTGTGTCTGTGTCTATATGTCTGCGTGTCTGTGTGTATCTGTGTCTGTGTGTGTATCTGTGTGTGTCTGTGTCTGTGTGTATCTGTGTGTGTGTGTCTGTATCTGTGTGTTTCTGCATCTGTGTGTATCTGTTTTTGTGTGTCTGTGTGTGTTTCTGCGTCTGTGTGTATCTGTTTTTGTGTGCGTGTCTGTGTGTATCTGTGTGTGTTTGCGTGTCTGTGTTTCTGTGTCTGTGTGTGTGTGTTTGTCTCCGTGTATCTGTGTGTGTCTGTGCCTGTGTATGTGTCTGCATGTCTGTGTGTGTATATCTGTGTGTCTCTATGTATCTGTGTGTGTCTGTGTGTATCTGTGTCTGTGTGTGTGTCTCTATGTATCTGTGTGTGTCTGTGTGTCTGCGTGTATCTGCGTGTGTCTGTGTGTGTCTGTGTGTCTGCGTGTCTATGTGTATCTCTGTGTGTCTGTGTGTCTGTGTGTATCTGTGTGTTTCTGTGTCTGTGTGTGTGTGTTTCTGTGCCTGTGTGTGTCTGTGCCTGTGTGTCTGTGAGTCTGTGTGTGTGTGTGTATCTGTGTGTGTGTCTGTGTGTATCTGTGTGTTTCTGTGTCTGTGTGTTTCTGTGTCTGTGAGTCTGCATGTCTGTGTGTATCTGTGTGTTTCTGTATCTGTATCTGTGTGTGTCTGTGTGTCTGTGCCTGTGTGTCTGTGTGTTTCTGTGTCTGTGCCTGTGTGTGAGTCTGTGTCTGTGTGTATCTGTGTGTGTGTCTGTGTGTATCTGTGTGTGCCTGTGTCTGTGTGTCTGCGTGTCTGTGTGTATCTGTGTGTTTCTTTTTTTTTTTTTTTTTTTTTTTGTGGTCCCCGGCCCTCTCCCTGTTGTGGCCTCTCCTGTTGCGGAGCACAGGCTCCGGACGTGCAGGCTCAGCTGCCATGGCTCACGGGCCCAGCCGCTCCGCGGCATGTGGGATCTTCCCGGACCAGGGCACGAACCCGTGTCCCCTGCATCGGCAGGCGGACTCTCAACCACTGCCCCACCAGGGAAGCCCTATCTGTGTGTTTCTGTGTCTGTATCTGTGTGTGTCTGTGTGTATCTGTGTGTTTCTGTGTCTGTGCCTGTGTCTGTGAGTCTGTGTGTGTGTGTATCTGTGTGTGTCTGTGTGTATCTGTGTGTGTCTGCGTGTTTGTATCTGTGTGTGTCTGTGTGTATCTGTGTGTCTGTGTCTGTGTGTCTGCGTGTCTGTGTGTATCTGTGTGTTTCTGTGTCTGTGTGTCTGTCTCTGTGTGTCTGTGTTTATCTGTGTGTGTATGTCTCTGTGTGTGTGTGTGTGTGTGTCTATCTGTCTGTCTGTCTGTCTCTGTGAGATGTTTGGAGGGTACAAGAGGAAAGACTTATGTCACATGTGCCAAACCTTCTAAATGTTACACAGGCTTTAAAAGGCCTAACACACTTGCCCCCTTCCCTGTCTTCCTTTTGCCTTCCTGTCTTTAGTTAATCATCCACAATTTTTCCAAGTCCCCAGTCACTCTCCAAACAGTCCACTCAGAAGAGTCCCCTCGACCACACTAATGGCAAACAGTCCCTGGGTACTTCCTATGTGCCAGGCACCATGCTTCATACTTACATATACTAACTCATTTAATGCTCACAACAACCTTATGAGTTGCAAATAATAATTATTATATGTTTATAGTAAGGAAAGGTTAAGACACTCCCACAGTTCACAGATCTGGTAAGTGATAGAATCAGGGCCCGTACCCAGGCCATCTGGCTCCAGAGTCCATACTTTTTTTTTTTTAACTTTTTTGTTATAGAAAATTTCAGTATATACAAAAGTAGACAGAAATGTTTAATGAAGTGTTTAGTCATGTCAACAAGGGTCAACTCACGGGCAATCTGGTGTCATCTATGCTCACTTACTTGCTCCTTGTCATATTATTCTGAAACAAATTCCAGGCATCTTACCATTTTCTCCATGATACACACTTGGGTATGTATCTCTAAAAGGTTTTAGAGAAGATGAAGACATTCTTGCAAAACCATCGTGCCTAAAAAATTGAAGAACAATTTCTTAACATTCTCACATTCGAATTCCCAGCGGTCTCATAAATGGCATTGTTATTTTTAAAGTGTATTTGTTTGAATCAGGATCTCAACAGGGCCCACAAGTTGCAGTCGGTCAACTTATTTGTCTCTTTTAAACTATTGGTTTCCCTTCCACTTCACTCTTTGTCCCCCTCCCTGCAATTCATTTGTTGGCAAAAAAGGGTCATTAGTCCTGAAGAGCTTCCTACAGTCAGTACTCTCTACCTACATGTCATTCTGCCTCTGGGGAGCTATGATATGGACTCCTTCTGTATCGTATTTCAGACAGGGAACAGTTCTAGACCCTAGACCCACTGGGGCTCCATAAAATCATAACTAAAATTTATACCTGTGAGTATGCACATTTGGGGGAGACAGGACCCATAGCTTTCACTAGGTTTTCAAAACGATTAATGATCATTAATTTTGGTCCAGGCTTTTCATTTTAGAGATGAAGAAACCAGAAACACAGGTAGGTAAGGTGTCCAAGCTCACACAAATATTCAAGACACAGTGAGGACATGAATGTAGCCCTCAGGACTCCCAAACGGGCATTTCCCTTTCTGTTCCATGCTGCATACATTCTGCTCCATGCTGCATGCATTCTGTTCCATGCTGCATACATTCTGTTCCATGCTGCATACATTCTGTTCCATGCTGCATGCATTCTGTTCCATGCTGCATGCATTCTGTTCCATGCCGCATATGTAAGAGGAGAGAAGGATGAGTGGCTTGAGATATTCAGTGGGAGAGGAGGAATCAGAGGCATTTCCCCATGTTCAAGGTTGCCATTTACCTGGATCAATGGATTCGTGCCCTGTCCACATTTGGAATCTAAACCTATAATCAATATTACTGCCATATCACTCTAACACTTCTATTTCTCCATCCTGTGAAGACCCTGATTAAGGCACAGATGTCTTACAAGCTGGATGCTAAGATCAATGATCCCTCATGTGCTGAAGGAAGAATATCCTTCCCAGCTGTGTGACGATTAAGTTGAGTGTAAGAAATACCCGATTAGTAACCAGTCATTAACCCATGGTTTCTTAATCTCTTTTGATCTGGAGATTTCTCCTCAGTAAAATGAGGGGCTGCGTTGTGTTAATCACTTTCCAAGTTTTTTGACTCTGACCGCACTAATGCCCACGATGCCAATGTGTATGTTTTTATACATCTTAAAATACGTTTTCACTGAATTATTCTTACCCATTCAACATGGGATGCATCCTGATCATTTATACTCTATTTCTTTTTTTAAAAAATTCTAGTTGTTGTCACAATCATTAAGATGGTTTTAAGACCTAGTATTGGGGATCCACTGGCTATTTGAAAAATACTGGGTGATTTTCAAGTCATCATTTATTCATTTACTTGGCCAGTCATTTTACAACTGTTTATTGAGTATGTAAGAGGTGTTAGACACTGTGGTGGAAGCTGAGAAAATGGCACTGAACAAAACAAAGCACTTATCCTGTGCTTACATCCTATGGAATCTCTAATTCTGTGAGGTCATGTTTGATAGGATTTTTCAGAGGGAAGGGAATTCTGAGTAAATCAGCTAAAGTCATAGAATGGGTTTGACTTAGAGGAAAAAGCATCAGAAACACAAGTTTTTTCAACCCCCTGGCAGGAGCCCACTGCAAAACTAAAATAGTCTAAAGCCAAACGGTGTGATTTTTGTGTCAAATGAAGATTTCCCATGGGTCCTAAATCGGTTACAGAATCTGCTTGGAAATCAGGGCTTCTCTCACCTTTCTCCATAACTTGCAAAGATCAAAGTGGTTGACCGGCACGCTTTTCAGATAATCGATTCCAGAGACCACGGAGTGATAGAAATGAAGGGTAGAGAGCATCTGACTGAGGGACACGCCCTTGCAAGGTGTCATCTCCATAGTCACTCACTAGCCACACCCCCAGTACTTCCAAACCTGCAGGTGGGTCATTGAGTTTGCTTTTCAGAAACCTTGCTGTACCGTTTCTTTCCAGCAGAGGGCAGTAACGCACCACAATCACTGCAGAAAGGCCCAAGCGCGCGCGCGCGCATGCAACCTGCTTAATATCTGTCCTGTGATGTTAGGTACTGAAGAATAAGGATGTCCCAGGATTTTAAACAAATTCTAGGTAAAGCGAGCTCCGGGAAAAGTGCTGAAAAAGGAGACTTTTATTTTAGGTGGCTGCTTGCAGCCTCTGCCTTCCGACCCCTCCCATCAGGAGTCCCTGGGAGACGTCAGCCAGCCCCAGAGAGGCCCTCTTTCAGGTTTGGCCTCCTGGCAGTCTGATCTTCCCATTTTTTTCCATTCCCCAAGCTTTGTAGCACCGTCTAAGGTCATGCAACGTCCCTGTGGCCTTCTGAGTCCAGGCTTTATGTACAGCCTTCCAAACATCACACTTTCTACTTTAGCTGCTGGGGATGGTCAGGCTCCCGCCGTCTCCTATATATTCCACAGGTGGGAAGTGGTGAGTGCAGGTTGATGGTGAGTGCAATCCATGCTGAGTCATCCTGATTGGGAGAAATAGGCTGTAAACTCTTTTTTTTTTTTTTTTTTTTTGGCTGTAAACTCTTAATCACACCCACCCTTCTCAGGGTTCAAGCGGTTTTCTGACGCCCTTTCTTCCCTCCTCTTCACAGACCTGTACCTGCGCTTTTTAGCACTGATGCAGTATGGCCTGGCTTCCCCTCCTCAGTGGTGATGGCATTTTTACAAGGCCACAGGACAAAAGAATTTTCCTTCACCTTACATTTCTACATGTGTCCGAAAGTAGTTAAAACGCTCTGTTAACCATTTAACTAGTGTGCTCTTCTGGGAAAGAAAGACATTTGAGCAGAAGGCACTCCTCCAATAGAAACAGATGCCACAAAAAACAATATATTTAGGCACGATTCACCTTTTCCAAGCCCCACTGGCTCCTTCCCTATCCAGCCCAGGGAATACAGACCCAAGTGCAACCCTGCAGTTAGTCCAGGAGGGCTCTTCTGAGTATATCCTAATGCCATGGATTTACTTTTATTAAGAGAAAGGGCAGGAAGGGATCATGTAACTGGGAAGAGTAAGGTTACCATGAAGAGTCAGCAAGGATTACAGTTCCCAGTGATTCTGAGGTTGAACTTGCCATTTTGAAATATTCTCCCAGTGGCTGGCTTCTGTTAAATGGAAAAAAAAAAGCACAACCTAAAAGTTGAGAGTTATGTTTTATTCGATGGACTTTCTGAGGACTCTAGCCAGGAAGACAGCCTCTCAGATAGCTCCGAGGGACTGCTCCAAAGGGGTAAGGGAGGAGCCGGAATACACAGTTTTTGCAACAAAAACCAGGTAGTTGGAACATCAAAAGATTACTGCTAGGGCTTCCCTGGTGGCGCAGTGGTTGAGAGTCCACCTGCCAATGCAGGGGACACGGGCTCGTGCCCCGGTCCGGGAAGATCCCACGTGCCGCGGAGCGGTTGGGCCCGTGAGCCATGGCCGCTGAGCCTGCGCGTCCGGAGCCTGTGCTCCGCAACGGGAGAGGCCACAACAGTGAGAGGCCCGCGTACCGCAAAAAAAAAAAAAAAAAAAAAAAAGTCTTCAGTATCTTCAACAATGCATTGATTTTTTTTTAAAAAATGTTTTAAACACCTACATTAAGGTACTACACCAGTAGAAATTTTAAAAAATTGTAAAGGTGAAAAAAAGAGAGGGGACAAAAATGGGAACTAGAAGTCGTTGGGGAGAGGAAATGTTATTAGAAAAGAAACTAGGGGCCTCCACGGTGGCGTGGTGGTTAAGAATCCGCCTGCCAATGCAGGGGACACGGGTTCGAGCCCTGGTCTGGGAAGATCCCACATGCCGCGGAGCAGCTAAGCCCGTGCACCACAACTGCTGAGCCTGGGCTCTAGAGCCCACAGGCCACAACTACTGAGCCCACGTGCCACAACTACTGAAGCCCGCGTGCCTTAGAGCCCCGTGCTCTGCAGCAAGAGAAGCCACCACAACAAGCCCACGCACCACAATGAAGAGTAGCCCCTGCTCTCCGCAGCTAGAGAAAGCCCGCATGCAGCAACGAAGCCCCAATGCAGCCAAAAATAAAATTAATTAATTTTTTAAAAAAAGGAAAGAAATTCTTTGGGCAGGGTGTGGAGACAGCCACCAATAACTGCTTCAGTTACCACTAGTGGATTGATGTCCTGGGCCCCATGAGGTTTACACCTATTAGTGAAACCCAACAGGGGGATTTGCTTGGACAAGAAGCAGTAAAACTAAAGCTGCTGTGTCTGTATTGGCAGTAAACTACCCCATGACGTGGATGTCTTCTGATTGAGGTCTGTTACTCTATCATGTTCCTAAACTGGCTCACTATCAGAAACAGCTGTTATAAAAGTCAGATGCCTGAGACTCATTTCAGACCCGATGAATCCAATGTCTGGGCAGCTGGGTTTTGTTTGCTTTTTTTCTTTTTAAGCTCCTCAGTGCTGCTGGATAGCTTGTTTTTTCTTTCCTGAAAATGTTTCAGGAATAGGATTACATTTCTTTTAAGGGATAGTAATTTAAACAAGTTTTGTAAAAAGAGTACCTATGATTTTGATAATACGTCGCCACACTCATTTGCTTTTTTCTTATGACTTAGTTTTCTCTTTGAAGGAGATGCGTTTCCCCTCTTGGTTCTGATCTTTTCATTACAGCTGCAAGTAGGTAGATACTAGAGACGTGGAGAATTGACACGAGCGCCCTGTAGCTCTTCAGTCAACAAATATTGAGTGTCCTGCGGTGAATGTGTAAGACCCAAAGGCCCGGCCAACAATTGGGAGGGTGCAGAAGTGCAGGGATTGACAGTAGAATAAAGAAAGGTAAAGTGGAAAAAACCAGAATGCTGTAGTGGGAGGATTAGGGACCAGACGGTTGCATTTGTTCATTGAACATCCTTGAGCAACAGAGTTATAACCACGAATAATCCGCAACCCCTGACCCCAGGGAAGCACGGTCCGAGAAAGGTAACACTTTCAACCGGAACCAACCACTGACACTTCAGTGTGAACTGGGACAAGAGCCCTTTTCCCACAGGTGGGAGAAGAGAGAGCGGGCGGAGCGCGGTGAGGACTGTGGTGGAGCGAACGAAGGACCGCCCCTTCCCCTCTAACTGATTTTAAGGGCCCGTCGCGACCCTGGACCTCACGGCGAGAACCATCCAGTCATCACAACAGCCTCCTCCCGCCCCTCCCACCCGCTCTCACGTCGCTGCGTCCCGAGAGGGGAAGGGCGGGGCCAGCTCGCCGAGGCCACACTCCCGCGAGAGCGCCAGTCCCGCGGGCTGCGCACGCGCAGACCCAGCACGCCTGCGCCTCAGGCTCCGGCGCTCTGCCGCGAGCGCTCGGGATGTTTGGCGTTACCAAGGAGCCGCTGGTTCCCCCGGCAAGGCGGGCGGACCAAACCCGACCGAGGTGGCCGCGGCGAGAGCGGCTGCGATGATGTCCAACCCAGTGCATGGCCTGCCCTTTCTCCCGGGCACGTCCTTTAAGGACTCCACGGTGAGGACTTCTCTGCCCAACCCCCTGCCCCCACCCCCGGGCGGCCTCGGAGGGCTCGCAGCTGCTCGAAAGATTGCGTCTCCTTTCTCGTCCGCTCGAGTTTGTCCTCTTTGCCTTCAAACCCGTCCCTCTGCCCCAACCCTGTTCTCTTTTCTCCCTCACCCAGCCTCACCCTCCCTGTTGCATTTTGCCCTCCGCCCATCCCTCTCTAGTTTTTCCACTCCACCCTGGCAGTGTGTTGGCCTCGCAGCGTTCTTACTTGCTGCTCCCCTGAAGCCTCTGCCTCCTCTAGATCACTGATTTCCCCACCTTGCTCCCGAGTTCTCCCTCGGTCCTCTCCCTGGCTCATTCTCCCACCCCATACCCTTCTCTGATGAGCTCCACCCTTAAACCCTCCCTCCTAGTCTGGGCCCTTTCCCCGACTCAGCCTCTCTACACCTTCATCCTTATTTCCACAGCCCCATCCCACCCACTCTCCCCAGGCCTATCTTTCCCGCCCGCGTTCTTCCTCTTCTGAATCCTAGACCTAGTAAGCGCTCCCACTCCCAGCTCCATTTCCTGTCTTATTTACCACTTCCACCCATTGGCTTCTTTCTACCGGGTCCTTTATTGCAGTCTCCTCCCTTCTCATTTATGCGTCTACCACACCTCATCCCTTTTCTACAGTCTAGTCCCACCTTCACCCTGTTCTTGTTTAATCTTCTTTCCCAGTTGTTCTTTCTCCAAAAGTTAGACTTTCGACACTTGGCCGTCTTCCTCCCAAACCATCCTCAGGTGCTTTGAAGGAGATAATTCCACATAAATTTCCTCAACTACAGTTGATTCGTTGCTGTTTTTTCTTCTCCTAGCCCTTTTCTTTTTGCTTTAACATTTTTATAAAAGATTCCTATTTAGATTTTGTTTCACTCTTCCCCTACTTTGTGTTTTTAGTTGCATCCTGTAGACAAAATTGAAGAGAAAAAAAAAACAGGCTTGTGTTTTTTTTCTCTGACATAGTTTAGCCCTTGACAAAATTATTATTTAATTCTGAAATTTCAGGGTTACTGAAATATATGTTGGAATATCAACATTAAGATTCAGTAGGCCGATAGGCTGATTATCAGAGATGAAACAATAATAATTTATATAGTTTAATAATTTAAACTATAAGTTCCTCTCCCTGATCATGAAGGTCAGATAAACTACATAGTCAATTTATTTTCTTTGGGAGAATGAATTGAAATTGAATGTTTGGTGAGGGAATTTGGATTCTGAATCTCTTCTTCATAGTTATTCCTGCATTAAGACACAGCATTGTAGATTTTTTTGCTTCAGTGGACTTTTCAGTTTTATGAAACTTAAAAATGTTGTAGGCACATCCCTGCCCTGTGCAGGAACAGCTTACCATTTGCTGTTGGTGAGTGTGGGTTACCCATGGAGCAGGTTTGATTTGATTTGGGATTACAGAGGTGTGGGTTGGAGGTGCCAGGCTCTGAGAACATATATTGCCATACTACAAGTAAGATGAGCTGTGCATTGGACATATTTCAGATTTTAAATACACTGGCCATGTGTCAGCCAATTTGCCTTTTGATATGTGAAAAACATGATCACTAAATTCAGCCCTGAAAGACTAGGTATGTGTAACTCTCAAGACCTTCAGAAGATGAACCACAGGGACTAAGGTGACCTTGCCTGAGGTGGCCTTGCCTGGGGTGCCCTTGCCTGGGGTGCCCTTGAAGTCCACTGATAAAGGTCGTACAGCTGAGTGATGGTAGAGATGTCTGTCTCAAACGGGAAAAGCAAATGAAGCAGCTGATGTTGCTTCTGTCTTTAGAGGTGGGAGAAGAGCAGCTTGAAGTTACACAGGTTACCCAGTGATGAAGTCAACTCAGCCCATTTTGTTCTGTGTCATTTGTGTTATGTCCTGTCAACTGATATGTGACCCTGAATGTACAACCCATAAAATAAAGTTCACAGTCCATAACGCTTAGCAAAAGAAGTTTACTCTATTGCACCTTTTATGTTAGTACAGATCCTGAGAGATGGTTGGGCTGCAAAGAAATTAGGTAGGTAAGTCAGTAATTTTTTTCATAAAAAACATTTTATGATTTATGTGTGTATATATATGTATGTGTGTAAGTATGATTTTGAAAGCAACATTGCAAAGAACAGAAAAAGGAAAAAAATTTCCATCAAATTAACAATCTCTAATTTTCCCTTCCACTTTTTTCCAACTTTATTGAGATATAATTGACGTATAAAGTGTACAACCTGTTGATTTGATATGCTTGTATTTTGCAAAATGATCACCACCATAGCATTAGCTAACACCTCCATCCAGTCATATAATTACCATTTCTTTTTTGTGATGAGAACATTTAAGATCTACTCTCTTAACAATTTTCAAGTATATAATACACCATTGTTAGCTATAATCATCATACTGTACATTAGATCCTCAGAATGATTTCATTTTATAACTGAATAAACTGGAAGTTTGTATCCTTTGACCACTCTCTCCCCATTTCTTCTACCTCCACCCCCTGGTAACCACCACTCTACTCTCTGTTTCTATGAGTTTGGATTTTTTAGATTCCACATATAAATGATATCATGCATACGGTATTTGTCTTTCTCTTGCTGAAGTTTTTCACTTGACATAATGCTCTCAAGTTTCATCCAAGTTGTCAGAAATGGTAGGATTTCCTTCTTTCTCATGGCTGCATACTATTTCATTGTATATACATGTATAAATATGTATATACACATTCATACACACATGTGTCATATCTTTATCCATTGGTTGAAACAGATTGTTTCCATATCTTGGCTATTATGAATAATGCTGTATTGAACAAGGGGGTGCAGGTATCTTTTCAAGACCCTGTTTTCATTACCTTTGGATATATACCCAGAAATGAGATTGCTGGATTGTATGGTAGTTCTGTTTTTAATTTTTTGAGGAACCTCCACACGGTTTTCCATAATGGCTGTACCAATTTACATTCCCACAAGGGTTTTTTTCTCCACATCCTTTTCAACAGTTGTTAGCTCTTGTCTTTTTGATGATAGCCATCCTAGCAGGTGTGAGATGTTATCTAATTGTGGTTTTAATTTGCATTTCCTTGATGATTAGTGATGTCAAGCACCTTTTCACATACCTCTTGGCCATTTGTATGTCTTCTTTTGGAAAAATATCTATTCAGTTCCTCTACCCATTTTTTTTTCCTCTGCCCATTTTTTAACCAGACTTTGTTTATTTGGATTGTTTTTGTTTTGCTATTGTATGAGTTCTTTATATATTGGATATTAACCCCTTATTAGATACATGATTTGCACATTTTCCTCCCATTCTGTAGGTTGCCTTTTCATTTTGTTGATGGTTTCTTTTGCTGTGCAGAAGCTTTTTAGTTTAATGTAGTCCCATTTATTTATTTTTGCTTTTGTTTCTCATGTTTTTGTTGTCAGATCCAAAAAATCATTGCCTAGAACAATGTCAAGGAGCTTTCCTATGTTTTCTTCTAGGAGTTTTACAGTTTCAGGTCTTATGTTTAAGTCTAATCCATTTTGAGTTAATTTTTTGAGTGGTGTAAGATAGGGATCCAGTTTCATTCTTCTGCATGTGGTTATCCAGTTTTCCCAACTCCATTTATTGAAGAGACTATCCTTTTTTCATTGTGTATTCTTGGCTTTCTTGCCAAAGATTAGTTGACTGTATATGTGAGGGTTCATTTCTGGGCTCTCCATTCTGTTCCATTGGTCTCTGTGTCTATTTTTCTGCTAATACATATTGTTTTGATTACTGTAGTTTTGTAGTATAGTTTGAAGTCAGGATGCCTCCAACTTTGTTGTTCTTTCTCAGGATTGCTTGGCCATTAAGAGTCTTTTGTGGCTCCATAAAAATTTTAGGATTTTTTTTTTTCTATTTTTGTGAAAAATGCCATTGGAATTTTGATACTGATCGCATTGACTCTTAGATGGCTTTGGGTAGTATGGACATTTTAGTAATATTAATTCTTCCAAAACATGAATATGCATTTCTTTTCATTTATTTGTGTTATCTTCCGTTTCTTTCATCAAAGGCTTGTAGTTTTCAGTGTACAGGCCTTTCACCTCCTTGGTTAAATTTATTCCTAAGTATTTTATTGTTTTTGATGCTGTCATAAATGAGACTGTTTTCTTAATTTCTCTTTCAGGTAGTTCACTGTTGGTGTGTAGAAACACAACTGATTTTTTGTATGTTGATTTCTGTATCCTGGAATTTTACTGAATTTGTTGACTCGTTCTAACAGTTTTTTGGTGGAGTCGTTAAGGTTTATAAGTATAAGATCATATCATCTGCAAAGAAAGACAGTTTTACTTCTTCCTTTCCTATTTGGATGCCATTTATTTCTTTTTCTTGCCTGATTGCTCTAACCAGGACTTTCAGTACTATGTTGAATAGTAGTGGTGAGAGTAGGCATTCTTGTCTTGTTACTGATCTTAGAGGAAAAGCTTTCAACCTTTCACCTTTGAGTATGATGTTAGTTGTAGGTTTGTCATCTATGGACTTTATTGTGTTGAGGTATGTTCCTTCTATACCCAATTTTTTGAGCATTTTTATCATGAAAGGATATTGTATTTTGCCAAATGCATTTTCTGCATCTGTTGAGATGGTCACGTGATTTTTATCTTTCATTCTGTTGATGTGATGTATCACATTTATTTATTTGCACATGTTAAACCATCCTTGCATCTCAGAAATCAGTCCCACTTGACCATGGTGTATGACTCTTTTAATGTGCTGTTGAATTTGGTTTGCTGGTATTTTGTTGAGGATTTTTACATCTGTGTTCATCAGAGATATTGGTCTGTAATTTTCTTGTAGTTTCCTTATCTGGCTTTGGTATCAGGGTAATGCTAGTTTTATAAAATAAGTTTGGGAGTGTTCTCTCCTCTTCAGTTTTTTGGAAGCATTTGAGAAGAACTGGCATTAATTCTGCTTTAAATGTTTGGTAGAATTCACCAGTGAAACCATCTGGTCCCAAGCTTTTCTCTATTAGGAGGTTTTTGATTACTGAATCAGTTTCCTTACTTGTTATTGGTCTGTTCAGATTTTTTATTTCTTCATGATTCAGTCTTGCTAGGTTGTACATTTCTAGGAATTTGTCGATTTCTTCTAGGTTATCCAGTTTGTTGGCATGTAATTATTCATAGTAGACTCTCATGCTTCTTTGTATTTCTATACTATCAGTTATAATGTCTCCCTTTTCGTTTCTGATTTTATTTGAGTCCTCTCTCTTTTTTCTTAATCAGTTAGCTAAAGGTTTGTCAATTTTGTCTTTTCAAAAAAACAGCTCTTAGTTTCTTTGATCATTTCTGTCATTTTTCTAGTGTCTATTTCATTTATTTCTGCTCTGATCTTCATTATTTCCTTTCTTCTGCTGACTTTGGGCTTAGTTCTTCTTTTTCTAGTTTCTTGAGGTATAAAGCGAAGTCGTTTATTTGAGATCTTACTTCTCAATGCAGGCATATATCATTATAAACTTAAACCTGCTTTTGCAGCATCCTGTAGATTTTCATTTTTGTGCTTCCATTTTCATCTGCTCAAGATTTTTAAAATTTCCCTTTGATTTCTTTGACTCATTGGTTGTTCAGGAGTGTGTTTTTTAATTTTCACATATTTGTGAATTTTCCAGCTTTCCTCCACTTATTGATTTCTAGTTTCATGCCATTGTAATTGGAAAAGACACTTGGTATGATTTCAGTCTTTTTAAATTGCTGAGACTTACTTGGTGGCCTATCATATGATCTGTACTGGAGAATGTTTTGCACATGCTTGAGAATAAAGAGTGCTGCTGTTGAATGGATTGTTCTGTATGTGTCTGTTAGGTCTATTTGATCTGAATAAAGAGTACTGCTGTTGAATGGATTGTTCTGTATGTGTCTGTTAGGTCTCTTTGATCTAAAGTATGGTTCAAGTGCAGTGTTTTCCTTGTTGATATTTTTTATCTGGCTGATCTGTCCATTGTTGAGAGTGGGGTATTGAAGTCCCTTGCTATAATTGTTTTGTTGTCTATTTCGCCCTTCAGATCAACAGTATTTGTTCACATAAAAATCTACCCTTTTACTCCCCGCCCCTTATTTTTTTGATGTCACCATTTACATCTTTTTGTATTGTGTATCCATTAACAAATTGTTGAAGCTAGGGTTAAGTAGTCTTTATAGTAAAGTAGATAACACATCACCATGTTACAGTATTAGGGTGTCTCCGTTTACCTTTACCAGTGTGTTGTATAGTTTAATGTTACTAATAAACACCTTTTCGTTTCAGCTCAAAGAACTCTTTTCAGCATTTCATGTAAGGCAAACTTAGTGGTGACGAAGTCCTTTAGCTTATACTTATTAGGAAAAGTCTTTATCTTGCCTTCATTTCTGAAGGACAACTTTTCTGGGTAAAGTACTCTTGGTTGGCCGTTTTTCTCTTCATCGCTTTCTAGAGGCCTAAGCTGACTGCCCGTGTGGTTCCTGGGTTCTGCTGGGGACAGGGGAGAGGAGGGAGCCGGGAGGGACTCAGGTGGTGGCCTGGGCAACCCTGAATGCCTGTGGGACAAGAGCTGGTGAAGTCTGCAGGGGCTACGTGGCAGCTGCAGCTATGCTGGCTGTTGGCTGTGGGTCAAAATCTGCTGTTTGTCTGCCAAGCAGGTCTCTGTGAACCACAGTGGCTCCCACTGAGTGGGTGCTGCCAGTAGCCCCTACATTTCTTCCTTGTTCCTAACTGGCTCTGTACACTTCTACTTCACTAGTCTGTGGGGTGAAACTGAGGTGGGACCTTCGTGCAGTGTCTCCAAATGACTGGAGAGCTGACTGCCCACCCTGCTTTTACTTTCCTGGTTGAGAGGAAGTTGCCTCCTGGGGCTGAACAGGGCTTGGGGGATGGGATGATGCAGAGAAAATGGGTTGTCTTCCTTCTCTTCCTGTGTGAATATCCTCAGTTTTTTGTTTTACTGTGTTGCTGAAACCTCCTAAGTGGACTCTGGACCTCTTCCAGAGGTGTTCATGGACAGCTGTCCAACCATTGATCTTTGTGGAGGGATAGGGAGGCTGGGTATCCTATGCCACTGTTTTGGTCTTCTCTGCCTTCGAAAATATTTCCTTTCCACTTTTTTCTGTAATCTTTTGTTTTTTTCCATTTACCAATGAAAATGTGTTGATTGTAAAAAAACAAAACATAATTCAGAACTGTATAGTACAGACAGAGAACATTCTCCAAGTCTAGTCTTTTTTGTGCACGTGTTTGCATGCTTATAATTCATATGCATATAATTTTGTAAGCTGCTTTTTTGGACTTATTAAATCATAAATATTTTTCCCAGATTACCACATGGTCTTTAATGGCTGCATAATAGCCCATTAGGTGAGCTTTCCATCAGTTACTCATGCTTGTCTTTTAGATTGTTTCCCATGGCATGTTTTACTATTGTAATTATAACTATTATAATTTACTGTTGTAACTATTGAACATTATAATGGTCAGCCTTAGGCATATTGTTCTTTCCTGTAATTTTGGGTTATATCCTTAAAGGATTGGGGGTGGAATTATTGAGTTCAAGTCTGTTCAATTTAAGTCTGTAATATCCATTTGCTTTCCGAAAAGTTATATGAATATATTAGCATCACTGTAGCAAGAGGGCCTTTGTTTCATTTCAGGTAAAAATTCATTTCACAGAACTAGATCTTCTCAGTTCCATGGTTTATGACCACCAGATAAAATGAAAAACATGGGAAGACTAGTACAAAATTAGGAGTATACATGAGATAATATTTTAGCCTTTTGTGGAAAGTGAGCTGGTAATTAAATTGGACTTTCAGCAGCAGGGCTTTAAGTTTTATTTTAAGCTCAGGCTGCTGCATCCCTCCTCCTTTCTGGCCGAGTGTTTTAGCTTAAAATACAAGAACCTTCTAAAGTAGGTAAATTTTTTGATGTAAGGTTTGTGGATGTTTATAAACAAAGGTTGAAGTTATATTTTTGAAAGTTAGCTTTTTTACCTAACAAATATTTTTAATATATTATAAAGACACACTTCGTTTTTTTTCTTCAGAAAACAGCATTTCATAGAAGCCAGACGCTTGGCTATAGGAATGGCTATGCAGTTGTTCAATGTCCAACAGTTGGGATCGGCGGGGACCGGCTCCAGGTCAGCCAGCTGTCTCAGGCTGAGCTGGACAAGCTGGCCAACAAGGCGCCAGTCCTCACGTACGGCAAGCCCAAGCAGGCCCCGCGCGCAGAATTCATTCCTGCCTATGTGGCTTTCGACAAAAAGGTATCATCTGGGATGGAAGGGTACCCCTTGAATTCAAATCTCTGAGAGCCAACTGTTTGCAGAAAAATCAACAGTAAACCTCAGCCTTTCCAGATACTCTGAGGAGAAAATTGTTCAAATGCCTCAACCCTTAGTCATAGACAGCTGAACTCAGGATTGAAAGACCCTTTCTTTACTCAGGAAGCCAATTACAGAAAATAATTCCCTGTAGACGTCACTGAAATATTTTCTAAATACAGTTTAAAAAAGTTGGATGAGTTCTGAATTCTTGAGTTTATATTGCTATGTTTACCTGTTCTGTGTTTTATAGTTTTTAAAAATCCTGTATTCTGTAGTAATGACAAATCCTTAATTTCTGTGTAGTGCAGAGTGTCATCGTGACAATGACTTCATCTGTTGTCGGTTTTCTCCAGGCTGTCTCCATAAGTTTTGTTTTTCAGGGAACATTTCAGATTTGGCATAATATAACCAAAGGGTAATGTAACATTTTTATTTGTGTCTTATTTACCCTTATGCTTTTGTAATGTGAGTTACTTTATTTCCGTCTGTTAACATTTCCACATCATCCTTGATTTTCCTTGTCCCTGAGCTTCCTCTTTTCACTAAGGTGAGCTTGTCCTAACCCTAGCCATGCAGCAGAATTACTGATGGGACTTTTAAGAAACTTGGATGTTGCCCCAGCCCTCACTGATTCTAATTTCTAGATGATTTTTATGTATAACTGGCTGTGAGAACTACTGACTAGTTTTTATAAGTTAGCTTTCTTCATTTACTCCTAGCCTATCTTATTTCTCTCTTTTTTTGGTCTTACTTTTCATTTTATTATTTTTGTTAAATGTCTATACCATTTTCATCCAGCTGGCCAATCTTTATTAATAAATAAAAATTTATTAATAAAGGTATTTTGTACATTCCAGCCTCTGTTGAAGCTAGAGGCTGGAAGGTACAAAATAATCTAGTAGTAAAAATATGCCATTTACAGTAATAATCACTTAATTAAAATTTTTTTTAATGTATCAGACGTAATCTATATCATCTCCCCTTCCCCATCTCAACTAACTCATTTGATACAAACACGTTGACATGTCCACTTATAGGCTGAACCTGAACATCCATATCAATTATATGATTGGGTATTTCTTTACCTTTTTCTTGTTTCTCTTGTTTATTTACAGCTGTGACAGGCACTGCAAAACCAGTAGAAAAGGGAAAGGGGTGAAAATACAAGAGAGGAGTGGGATAGGCATTTAACAGTTTATCAAGATACAAATGGTTAGGTTCAATTTTTACTGAAAACAATCGCAAATAACTATTGTAAACTAGAAAGTGATAAAGTATTAATGAGGGACTTCCCTGATGGTCCAGTGGTTAAGACTTCGCCTTCCAACGCAGGGGGTGCAGGTTCAACCCCTGCTTGGGGAGCTAAGATCCCACATGCCTCACGACCAAAAAACCAAAACATAAAACAGAAGCAATATTGTAACAAGTTCAGTAAAGACTTAAGAAAAAAAGTATTAATGAAATTCAAAGAGGGAGAATTGTGCCAGAATAGGAAATAAGCTTCTTAGTTTTTCTATGTAATTTTATGTTAATTGTCATTACTTAATTTATACTTTTAAAATATTATTTGTAATTCATTTCTTTAAAGACAGTGCTCATGAAAAGACTATTTACATTTTTGTTTTCCTATTCGTTTTACTTGGATCATCACCATTTCTCTGTAAATGATTCTTACCATAGATAGTGAGGTAGAATAGTTAAATTCATGGTTTTGAAACTAAGATTTTTTTTGCGATAAGAAAACTATGGGTTTTCTGAATTAAATCAGAGTTTAAATTTTTTGGTAATACCCAGAAGTCCACTTAATAGCCAACATATTTGTCCATGTTTTGGACATTCTTTGTACCGTTCCTCATCCTTAGAATATAACTGTTTCTTACGTAGATTATAAAGACCAGGATATCTCCAAGGAGTGCCTGCATCTCTTTGCTCCTGTACTGTTCTCGTGATCGTCACCCACTGTATCCATTTCCCAGGCTAACTTCCCACTCTGTGTTCCTGGTGTTCTTCTTTCATCCTCTTCATCTTTAACTTCCATCCTGTTGCCATTTCAAAGACTCAGGTGACTATTTCTCTACCTAGGGTCATACCATCCTGTCTTAAGAAACCTTCTTTCTACTTGTAACCCTTTAAGCAACTTTTTCCTCACTTGATTGTCACTTCACTTAGAAGCTGACTTCTTCACCCTCAAGCCCAAAACTACTTTTTCTTAGTAGCCAGTGTTGTTTTTCTTGTCAGATCTGGAGAGATTTTCTTTGCCAGCATTCTCTTTTACCTGTTTACAACATCTGCCATTGCTGACCCCCCTTCCTCTTTGAAACTCTGCTTTCTTATGCTACCAGGACTCTTCACTCTCCTGGTTTTCTTCTCTCTCTCTCTCTCTCTCTCTCTCTCTCTCTCTCTCTCTCTCTGACTAATTTTCAAATGTTAATCCAACCTTTCACTTCTGGCATCAGCTTCACTTGGTAATGATATATTATCCTTTGAATATATTGCTGAATTTAATTTGCTAAAATTTTATGAAATATTTTTGCATCTATATTTTTGAGAAATATTAGTTTGTGGTTTTGTCTTTATCTGGTTTTGGCATCAGTGTTATGCTGGCTTCATGAATTGAACCATTCCCTCTCTCTCTCTCTCTCTCTCTCTCTCTCTCTCTCTCTCTCTCTCTCTCAATGCTCCTGCTCTGGCCTTCCTTCCTCCTCTCATTTATTAACGGTAAGTGTTTTCAAGGTTCTGTTCTCATTCCTTATTCTATATTGTTGAGAGATTTCACCCACTTTTGTGTTTTCAGCTGTCATCTCAAGGTAGACAACTATCAACGTTTATTTCCAATTCTGACCTTATTGAAACTCCAGACCTGCCGCGGGATCTCTTCACCTGATGAGCTGTTGGCACCTCAGGGTCTGTGTGTCTGTAGCTCAGCTCATCACCTTTTCCCACAGATGTGCTCCTTCTGTGTTCCCCTAGGTAATCCAAGCTTGAAGAGCTTGAAACCTGAGCCACGTTTGGCTCTTTCTTGCTTCACTCCCCACATTCAGTGATTTGCCGAATCAAATCGAGTATCTCTCACTTCCCTTTCCTCTCCCGCTATCTTAGTTCAGACAAGCAGCGTGTTAACAGCTAACGTGTCGTTAACTGTTGTATTAGTCTCATTCTTGTTTTTTATGCTCATAACAGGTCTACTGCTTGGTTTATTCCCCAAAACACAGCTCTGATGATATCACTTCTCAGGGAGAACATTACCACTACCCAGCTGCTCTAGCCCTCAGTTGAAAGTCATCCTTTTTTAAAAATTTTTTTAATTTTATTTTTTTAATTGAAGTGTAGTTGATTTACAATGTTGTGTTTCAGGTGTACAGAAAAGTGGTTCAGTTATAAATATATATATATATATATATATATATATATATATATATATATATATCCTTTTTCAGATTCTTTTCCCTTATTATTATAAGGTTATTATACAAAATATTGAGTATAGTTCCCTGAGTTATACAGTGGGTCCTTGTTGGTTATTTATTTCACGTATAGCAGTGTGTATCTGTTAATCCCAAACTCCTAATTTATCCCCCTCCTGAAAGTCATCCTTGACTCTTCTTTCCCCTCAAAACCCACATCCAATCTTATCCTCAAGCTCTGTCATTTCTGTCTCTAAAATATGTAACTAATCCATTTACATATTTCCAACTCCACTATTACCATTAATTCCTTTTCCACAGAACAGCCAGGCCTATCTTTTAAAAACAAATATCAGAACATGTCACGTACTGACCAAAATACTTCTCCATGGCTTTCTCATCATATATACAACTGTACAGGTTCCTTGCAGTCACCATGAGACCTGGCCCTCCCTGCTGTTTCTGCAGCCTTTTCCTGGGCCTCTCTTTTCCTCACCCACTGTGTTTCAGTCACACTAGATTTATTTTCCTTATTTTCTTGAGATTGTAATACACCACCCCAGGACCTTTGCATGTGCTGTTCCCCCTACCTGGAATAGCTTTCCCTCTGCTCTTAAGCAGCTGACTCGATCTCATCCTTCAGTGTGACTTACTGTGAAGCTTTTTCTGGCCACTATGCTAAGGTGGTCCCTCCATATTTTTCTCTATCATTTTTTTCTTTGTTTCCTTCACAGTAGTGTATTACAGTTTGTATTGCTGATTTGTTTAGTGTTTATCTGTCCTACTTGAGTGTATACTTCATTAGTGCAAGGACTCATCTGGTCTGTTCTGTGATTGGTACTCAATAAATATTAGTTGAAAAAAATGAGATGAATCATTAATTAAGAAATAAAATTAACATATTTGTGTCACTGCTGAAAATTGGCAGGCTGAGCATGCAACGCACAGATATAATAGAGTAAAATAAAAAATAATAAAAAGAGTGTAGCTAAGCTTTTTATAATTGTATGTGATATGAAAATATTCAGCATCTTCCCCATCAATTTGACATCATTGTGAATAGTTCCAAGTTTCTTGGGGCATTCTGAGCACTTCCTGGGAGTTAGGAGACTTGGATTCTAATTCTGGGTGTTGTGTTGGCACCTTGAGGAGTCTCAATATTTAGTGTGCTCATCTATATAATTAGTTAGAATACATGTAGGAATCTATCCAGCTGTAAAATTCCATGAAAAATAAATTTCTAAACACAGTATCTAAATATTACTTTTTCCTTCCTTTTTACATAATATATCTCCTTCTTATACTCCCTGGGAAAGCTAATGTTATCTTAACTACTTGCTAAACGGTTTTCCTAGATTAACTCTTTTCCAGTCATTTCTTTCTGGGTGGAGCACAGAACTCTTAATTTTGTTCTTAATAAGTAGCTAAGTGCCTTTTTGATTAATAGTCAAATAAATAAGTACATTCAGGGTTAGAGTATTTTTTTCCTGAGTCTTCACATGTTGGTCTGGCTCTCTCTAATATGACTTACATGGTGAAAACATGTAGTTTTAACCATATGTATAGATCATATGCCAGAGGAAACCCAGGTACTTTATTGCACAAACTGATTCATATTAAAAAAATCAGAGATAAATGTACAGACAGAAAAAAAAACGTCTAGGGTTTTTTTTTAATGGGTAAAATTTTTACCACTTACAGTTTATGTCAGACAACAAACTCCCAAATAACGGAGAACTTAAGAATTTAGTGCCCTAGTTAACTGAATAGTGAGTTTCTTCAATAAATACCAAATATACCACATATACATAATTAGTTACTTCTTTTCCCTGCACAATCTGAATGTACTAAAATGAATATAAAGCGAACACTTAACTGTGCATTATTTAATTTTTCTTTGCTTCAAAAGGAATGTTTTGGATTTTACAAAATGATCATGTCACAATTCACTACTGTAAATGTACAAAGATAGGAGATTAAGATTCATTTGTACTGATCACATGGCATAATTCTATAAGGTTTGTTTTTAAATAACTCATTAACATTTTAAAAAACAGAATGCAAAAAATTCTGATTATTTGAGCCTTTAAATTGTGTGTGTATCTTTTCCCTGCCTCCCATTCTGAGGCCGGGTTCCTGTTGCCAAAGGTATTTTCATCCCCTCCATCTTAGAAAACAGATGACATGGGAAACTGGGGGTGCCCCAGGCTTCAATCTTTCGTTGTCTTCTTTGTCTATGCTCACTCCTTTGGTCCAGACTCATGCCTTGAAATGTGCTTTACACAAGCGGTCCCCAACCTTTTTGGCACCTCAGACCAGTTTTGTGGAAGACAGTTTTTCCACGGACCCCAGGGAGAGGGGCGGGTAAAGGTTTTGGGATGATTCAAGCGCATTACATTTATTGTGCACTTTGTTTCTATTATTATTACATTGTAATATATAATGAAATAATTCTGACAGGAGGCAGAGCTCAGGTGGTTAACGCGATCGATGAGGAGCAGCTGTAAATACAGATGAAGTTTCGCTTGCCCACCAGCCACTCATGTCCTGCTGTGTGGCCCGGGGGTTGGGGACCCCTGCTTTACACAGTGAATTGTGTCCTGAATTCTAGATGTAACTGCCTATCTGACATCTCCTCTCGAATGTTCAATGGATATCTGGAACTAAACGTGTTCAAAACCGAACCCCTTATTTTGTTTCCCTCCCCCCCAAACCTGCTCCACTGCATTCTGCTCTGTGTCAGATTGATAGCAGTTCCATTTTCTCGGTTGTTCAGGTCAGAATGTTGAGTCATCCTGATTCTCCTCTAATACTGACTTCTTTCCCAAAACCCAGCCCTGCATCTCAGGTTGCCTCCTGCCACAGTAACTGCGTGCTGAATTCAGGAAGTCTAAAATCCAGCTCACCGTCTGCTTTGCAGAGTTATCTTCTCAGGTAAATCTGTGTAAGCCTGTGGCTCAGGTACAGACCATTTCGTAGGTGAATTACTGATCATGTCCTCTTTCAATTCTTTGCAACTGTTGTAAAATGTTACTTTCCAAGGATCTTTGTCTTTTGCTTTTACCATATGATTTTTCTCCTTTAAACATTCCATTACATTCATCCATCTCATCTTTTTATTATGAGTTTTAAGGTCTTGACTCCATTATATTCATATTTCTCCTATGCAACTGCCCGTTCTCTTTTGCTTTTTATCTTGTTCTTCCACAGCAGACATTATACATTATCTCATCTTCCCATCCGTTGAACCATAATTGTCTTCACTAAAGAGTCTCCTTGGTTTGTTCCTCTTACTCTAGTAGAGGTTTGGGTTAACACTCTTGCCTCCCTGAAGCATCATTCTAATACGTTCTTGCCCTGAAAAGAAGTATTAAAAATAGAATTATAGAAATTTAAGAATCCCAACGCATGTCAACATGAGCTTTATTTTTTTTTTGGCCACGCCGCGCTGCTTATAGGATCTTAGTGCACAGACCAGGGCTCGAACTGGTGTCCTTGTCAGTGAAAGTGCAGAGTCCTAACCACTGGACCACCAGGGAATTCCCAACATAAGCTTTTTATATTATTTTTAAATGTTTTTTCAAATGTACAGTAGATGTGTCATTTTGACTTTACAGTGATGCTTCCAGAGGACCTAGGATTTGCTTCATCTAGGATAGATGTTTGTGAGCACAATGAGGGTATTGACACGCCACCCAAGAGTCTGGTGGATTGTTGATTTGAGAGTCATTCATATAAAGTCTCTTAAGAATAAATATGTCATGAATGTGCATCTACAAGGGACTGCACTCCTAAAGAAATGGACTGGAGACTTCATTTTCATTTTGAAACCAAAAGTCATAGTCTCTTCTTCTTTCCAGAAATTCTAAGAGGGAATTTTGACATTGAAGTAAAGCTAGTAGAGTTCAGGTCTTTAAGCCATCTTGTCAAGGAACGTGTTAATAAACAGTCTACACGTAGTTTGAGTATTTAGAGCAGAGGTCAGCAAGCTTTTTCTGTGAAGAGCCAAATAATAAATATTTTGGGCTTTGCAGCTGTCTTTGTCTGCTCGAGCTGCCGTAATAAAAGACAGGTGACTTAAACAATAGAAATTAATTTTCTCACAGTTCTGGAGGCTTCAAGTCCAAGATCAGGACTCCTGCTAATTTGGTTTCTGGTGAAGTCTCTCTTCCTGGCTTCCAGAGAGTTGCCTTGTTGCTGTGTCCTCACGTGGCTGTTCCTCAGTGCCTGTGGGCTAAGAGAGGGGAGAGCTCTCTTCCTCTTCTTACAAAGCCACCGATTCTGTCGGATTAGGGCCCCACCCTTAGGGCTCATTTAATCCGAATTACCTCCTAAAGACCCTATTTCCAAATACAGTCACGTTGGGGGTTAGGGTTCCAACATACGAGTATTGTGGAGGTGGGAGACAGTTCAGTCCATAGCAGCAGCCCAGCTACTCAGCTCTGCCCTCGTAATGGGAAAGCAACCATTAGCAATTACGTGTTAATTATTTCCTGTAATTTCCATGTGTTTTGAAATTTTATTCTTCTTTTGATTTCTCAACAATTTAAATATGAAAACATTCTTAGCTTGCAGGTTATACAAAAACAGGTGGCAGAGGTAGGTTTGTCCCATGATCGTAGTTTGGCAACCCTTGACTTAGAAGATGGGAGTGATGAGTATTCGAATCTCCCTGAGTGGTTCTCGGCACAGGAAGGTACTTGGTATTTTTGGATGAGACACTAATACACCATTTTCCCCTCCTTTTTGTATTACAGGTGCTGAAATTTGATGCCTATTTCCAAGAAGATGTTCCTCTGTCAACTGAGGAACATTACAGGATCCGCCAAGTGAACATTTACTACTATCTGGAAGATGACAGCATGTCTGTCATAGAGCCTGTTGTGGAAAACTCCGGGATCCCTCAAGGCAAGTTAATCAAACGACAGCGCCTAGCCAAGAATGACCAGGGAGACCATTACCATTGGAAAGACCTAAACCGAGGAATAAACATCACAATTTATGGCAGAACTTTCCGCATTGTTGACTGTGACAAGTTCACACAGGTATAGTATATGTTTTTGGAAGCTGTGGTGCTTAGGCATTATTCTAATCTATGGAAGGATACATGTCACTTGTTAGGTAAGAGGAGGGCACTGATCATCTGTCCTGAGTGGATTATCGTGTAGGTTAATTTGGCATTTGTCTATGTCCTATATGCCATCACTATGTAGTGATATCATTTTTTTCAAAATGATATTGCTACATATCCATTCAAATAAAGTTAAATTCCCTTCACAGCTGAATCATTTGATAAGAAATCAGTTCACATGCCAGTTCAGATAGAGAATAGGGGAGCTAGTTCCCTTGATGGGGTAGAAATATGGAAGAGGCATTGGGCAATTTAGCTGAAGTTTGGGTTTACAAAAATAGCACTACCACTATTAGCAGATATGAGCCTAAAATTTTTTGTACAATTCGTATTTTTTCTGTAACTCATACTTGCTTTGTTCTAGGGAAACTTGCTATCTAAAGAATTCCTGGAATAAAAGCATTTTTAAAGGAAAACACTTTTTTATAGTGAGAAAAATCCTCCATTTCTCTATTTAATAAATATGGATTTTTTGATAACTTATACTTAATTGTAGAGAGAGAGAAAGAAGCGAGCGAGAGAGAGCGCTTTCTTTAGCACAAAGTGTAGGTATTAGGAAATCAATTCCAAATTTGTATCACTTAAAAAAAATTTTAGTAGCAAAAATATAGTTCCTGAATTTTTTATGCCTTTAATCCCATGTGACATAATGCCAGATGTGATTAATTTTTACCATGCACTGAGCTCCTGTGAGTTCACTCATTTATTTTTTTCACTTAGTAATTTATTTAGCAAATGCTTACTGAGTGCCTGCTGTGTGCCAGGCATTGTTCTAGGTGCCAGGTATAAGTATTTGCCCTTATGGAGGTTATTACATTCTGGTTGGAGGAGACAAATAATAAGCAAACAAATGTATAATATGTCAGATGCTGCTAAGAGCTATGGAAGGAACTAAAGAGAGTAAAGGAGATGGGAGTTGGAGGGGGCACAATATGTAAAGGCTGGGCAGGGAAGGCCTCACTGATGAGATGATGCAGGGACAGGACTTCAGGTCAGTGAGGAAAGGAGCCATGGCATCCTTGGCTTGTCGCCCCAGAGCTGCCGAGAAAACCGTATAGAAGGTGGAGGTGCCAGACCATCTTTGAGATACTGTCCCCTTCAAATGTGTTATGATCTCTCATTTTTTAGGTTTTGAAGTTCTTTTTATCATAGGCAGTTCCAGAATTGTGTCGACAGTGAAAAATTATGAAATGTATAAAGGTATTATAATTGTTTTTACAATTGTGTCTTTATAGACAGTTTGAACATTTGCAAGTTGATCACTGAGCCATTGATCTAAGCCAGTTACAGTCAGTTCTCATTATTAATGGTAGTTATGTTCAGTGCAGTCGCCACAGACACTGAGTTAGCAAATACTGAACCGTTGCTCCTCAGAGAAATACAGAGTTAGGTTCCTACAAGCCTCTGGTCAAAATGTTACCTTGTGCTGTGTGTTCTTTCTGTTTACAGACGCCATATTTAAAATATATTGTTGATTCATTAACATTGAGGTCATGGCCAAAGCACTGTAAGTCATGCCTGAATGAAGCTTAGCTGACACTTGTATTTTTTCCTTAAGATACATCACAGCTGCCTTTTTTTCTGTGGTAAAATATACATAACCTGAAATTTAGCACCTTAACCATTTTTAGATGTACAGTTTAGTGGTACTGAGTACATATCACAGTCTTCTTGTACTGAGAACAGAAAACAACACTGCTCTTTGGGGGCTACTTCAGACAGCAAAATCACCAACAGAAAGCACTTAAGTGAGAAAAAGTGGCTCCAAATAGACCATGAAAAGAACACTTTTTCACCAGGAAAGCTGAAAACAAGAAGGCAGAACTTCACGCTGTTCAGCCTCAGCTGGCAACTCAGAATTTTCTCTGCTCTGTGCACAGCTGCAAAGGACCACAAAAGCACCACAGGGTTGATTACAAATAAGTTTTAGCAAGCGGACAAATTTGTAAATACAGAAATTTGTGAATAATGGGGATCAGCTGTATTTTAATTACTAATGATAGACAAGAGCTGAGTATTTCAGGCACTGATGATTAGATTGAATTATGTTTTCAATAACTGATGTTAGGTTACAAGTTGGCTTCTATAACAGTTTGAGATTTGTTCACGTCTTATCTAATTTGATGGTTTTCACTACAGCTGGACCTATGAGTGGATAAGGAGGAGACTGGCTTTATAGTGTGATTTGGACAAGGAACCACCTCCATTCACACATCATCATCACCATCCCTTCTCACCCCCTCCTCATGGCTCCACATAAATGGTCCTATAGACAGAATGAACTGAACACATTAAAAAATAGAGCTCCAGAACTCAGCTAGAATTTATTATTTTCACTAAAGTATTACTGCTGGTGTCACAGATGTGAAATCCTACTCCACAGATACAGGTGCACAAGAAATGTTATTTTGTTTTTTAAAAGTAACTTAAGACCTAATTGAGCCCCAGTCAAACTGGCCTGGTGTTTCTGTTTGCCCTCAGCTTTGCCAAAGATTCTAAGCCCTAAGGATAGCAAGTAAGCAGCAGCACTTGCAGACCCAAAGGGTCTATCTATGCAGGGTCCCTAGGTTGTCCAGTGACCGAGGGCACCTCCCTGAAGCTTGGTGCTGAGTAAGAGACTGGACTCTGAGCACCTGTGCTGACTGGCTGCACCTGTTCTCCTCCGAGCGTCCCTGCAGAGACCTGGGGAGTCTTGCTCTTCTAAGGCCCACCAACCTGTGTCTGTTTTCCAGTCTGGGAATCTCCCCCTTTCTGTCTTCTTGCCCTCAAAGACATTCCCTTCTCTCCCCTCCTCCTGGGACACCTTAGAATAATTACTTCAAAGAGTTTAGGCTTTTTCTAAGAGACAGGAAGAGCAGTCAACTTCAGGAAGCTTCTACATTCCTCCCGAAATCCCTAAAGTAAGGTTAACAAAGGGCCCGGTTATCAGTTGTAAGCAACAAAAAGGAGTAAAACACCCATTACATTTCTCAGTCAATAATCCTGCTACACTAGTAGACCATCTCAAGGGAGGGGAGAATTTTATTGTCATCTGCAGTTCAGTACTTTTAGTAGATGTTGAGATCATATTTTAATATTGAAAGGATATTGTGGGGACTTCCCTGGTGGCACAGTGGTTAGGAATCTGCCTGCCAATGCAGGGGACACAGGTTCAAGCCCTGGTCCGGGAAGATCCCACATGCTACGGAGCATCTAAGCCTGTGTGCCCCAGCTACTGAGCCTGCGCTCTAGAGCCCGTGAGCCACAACTACTGAGCCTGCCTGCCCCTGCCGCAACTACTGAAGCCCACGCACCTAGAGCCCGTGCTCCACAGCAAGAGAAGCCACTGCAGTGAGAAGCCCACGCACCACAATGAAGAGTAACCCCTGCTCGTCACAACTAGAGAAAGCCCATATGCAGCAATGAAGACCCAACACACACAGCCAAAAAATAACAATAATAAATAATTTTTTTAAAAAAAGGATATTGGAGACTGCCTAATAAAACTTTAAATACTAAGATTATAAGCTAGTTAGCAGAGCTGATACTAGAACCCATGTATTTTGGCCCTGAGTTCTGTATATTTTCTATTGAATTGTCCAAAAGCAAACCACACAATTCCCAAAAGAAACCCAGATTTCAGATTAATTTTCAGTTCCACAGTGTAAACAGATCCCAGGAAGTTGTTCTTTTCTGGTCAACAAAAAAGATAGTTTATTGTGCTTTTAAGAATTGTCAAGTTGTATTAAAATATATAGTGACTTAAAATATTTACTTATAATTAGCAAAATAAAATTCAGTGATCACATCAAGTTCGGATGCTTTCTTTAACTTTTAGTGAGATTTGAGCACTTGATTTGTCTTTCCTATTTGGCTGAAATATTTTTTGGTCTAAAATAATTAGTGGGTATGCTTTCTTTTTTTTGCGGGAAGTACTTAATCATATATTTGTTTTAAATGAGATGGAAAGCTGGGGATTTGATTTCAGCTTAACTTTGCCGTTGTGCAGCTTGCCCCCAAACCTGATATGAATTACATATTGTTCAAACTATGGTTAGGTTCCCGATGTACGTATGTAAGCAATCCTAGTACTCCCTCTGTTCCTGGGCACCTACTTAAATCTAATTGATCTGAATTCATATTTGAAGCCAGTTACCTTACCATCATGTCTTCCATTTATACTTAAGGTAATTATCAATTATTATCTGCATTATAGAACTGGGTCAATCAAAGGCTTAGTACTGCTAAGACATGTTCAAGCTGCAAACTAATGGTTAAGGTGGGCAGTAGCTTAGAAATTCTTATACTTATTTTTACAGCATCACTTAATATTTACTTTGAGAAGCTTCAAGAAAGATAATCATTATTAATTTTGAATTATGTAGGTGTTTTTGGAAAGTCAAGGAATTGAACTAAATCCACCAGAGAAGATGGCTCTCGATCCTTACACTGAACTCCGGAAACAGCCTCTTCGTAAGTATGTGACCCCAACAGACTTTGATCAACTCAAGCAGTTTCTCACCTTTGACAAACAAGTAAGTGACCCAGTAGGTTTACTTGTTTCCAGATGCAGCACTGCTTATTAGCAAGTTATTTTGGTAGATGTGTATTTTGAAACATTACATCTGTAATTTAACTGGTCAGATACAGTGCTATCTTTCTGGGGTTAGAGGTACAGGAAT
>NW_006778796.1:4559576-4588224 GCF_000442215.2 Lipotes vexillifer
ATGCCTAAGTTTCATATCAGAGGTTCAAAGATGATTGTGGAGTTAAGTCTTGTGAGCTCCACCAAACTTTTAAATCTTAAAGCAATTGCTGAGCAACATCTGCTCCCTGCATTTTACTTCTAACCACCTACTTCTTTTCTCAAATATGAATTAATGTCAAAGAATCCTCTGGGAAACCTTAAATGAATTTTTGGGATATTTCAAAGCTATTGCATATATGTAGGTTTCTAGTGTTAAACTAGTAATTTCACAGCATTCCCATTGCAGATGCTTCCTTGTTCAATTTTATATTGATGTGTGAGTATAGAATGTTCTGGGTATTTTCCAGCTCTGTTCCAACCTTCCTGTCTTCCCCTTGTGGACTGGTGTATTTGAGTCTTCTCCTTTACTGTACTAAAGGAAAAGAGAAAACAGATCACCCTCAGTGTTTCTTTGCTGCTTTTTTCTCTCAGACATCTAATTCCTTTTAGTTCAGAAAATTTTACCTAGCACTAGCAAGGTCTTTTAAGAACATTCTTTATATCAGTCATATGTCTGTCATTATTTTGTATTTAAAGATTGTATTGTTGATACTGTTACTAGAAGGAACAGTTGAAAGAACTAAAAAAAGACTGATTAATAAATGAAAATTCTTTCCATACTAATTATATCCAAACCATTCACATGTACCTTTATTAATATGCATAAAGCACTGAACAAAGGACCCACTGCTCTTTTAATTCAGCTTCTCTTTCACTGACTAATATTTTGGATCAAAATGAATCATTCTTTCTCAGCACAAGCTTATAAGACTATTATTTAATACTTTCCAGCTGTTGACATCTGGCATATGATTTCAGATGTTTTTGTATCTTTGGTGAATACTTTGTTTTTAACCATCTGAGATTATGTCATAGTCTTTCTGGTTAATCTTTTCATCATTGTCTGATACAGAAATGCCAAAGTAGCTAAGTTAAACTCTCCACCTGTAGAATTTTTACTTAAGTCACTGCTTTGGGTTCCTCAAAGGTTCTTCGATTCTATGCGATCTGGGATGATACAGACAGCATGTTTGGTGAATGTCGGACCTACATCATTCATTACTATCTTATGGATGATACAGTGGAAATTCGAGAGGTCCACGAACGGAATGATGGGCGAGATCCCTTCCCGCTCCTCATGAGCCGCCAGCGCATGCCCAAGGTTTTGGTGGAGAATGCAAGTATGTGTGATTCAGTTTATCCTCTGTTAATTGGGACCTTTCCTGGATCTCAAAGGAGTTAATCAGTGTGGTCATTCCCTTTACACTTGGGAGGTGCTTGCTGTGTTCTCTTAGGTACTCAAAAAGCGGCTTTCCCATAACTTCCCTCCTTTACTGGCCCCTCGATCCAAGCTTGTATCTGAAATGGTCTGGCAGAGATGACTGATACCAAGATCAAGGGAACAAAGCCAAAACAGCAGTGGAAGATTTATTTAAAGTGTGGAAGAGCAAGGCTTCTGAGCTGAAGCAATTTCATGTCAGATTTTTAATGCATTTCTGAAACAAGCTTGTTTTCATTCAGAGATACAGCTTACCATTTCCTTATGTGCTTTTCAGACTTTGCTTCTCACCTCAACCACTTCAGGAAGTTTCTATGTGGGATAACTTCAGATGGGAAAAGACATGTCTGTGGTTCATAATGGTGGATCCCCATTGTGTCAACCCTTGGTCTTTCTTTGCTGATATAAAATAACCTTATCAATTGGAGTGTGAGAATGCAAACAAAATGCAGCTGAGACAGGCTGTCTGTCACTGCTTCTCTGGAATAAGTAGACTTGCTTTAGTTATTGACTTAATAGTTTAAGAATTTTCTCTTACAAAAGTGTCATCTTGGTCACATGTAATGACCAATGTTTGGATGGCTGACAGAACTCTGTAATAAATACTTTGGTTGTTTTTTTTTTTTTAAACTCTATTTTTTGGAACTAAGAGATAAGAAATTCCAGGTATTGAGCAAGAGATTTGTCTTAGAGGTTATAAACAAATTGGCCGTCTGAAAGCTAAATCCAGCCTACCCACATGTATTGCTTGGTCTGCACAGTGTTTTTTAAAAATGCAGAGTTATTTGGGGGCAAGGAGGTGGAGATTTCCATCACTGGGAGAGTGGATAATCAGAATGTGGTGAAGGTATATCCTGATAAATATGTAATAGAAGCAAAATGTACAAGAAAGCAAATGGATGCGTCTTAAATGCATAGTGCTGTGTAGAAAAAAAGTAAAAAGAGATGTATAACGCAATACCATTTACATGAAGTAAAATGCACACAAAACAGTGTAAATATGCAGATAATCAGAAAGCTGCTCATTAGCATGGTTGCATGTGAGGCAGAGGAGAATGAGATTGGGTAAAAGGATAAAAGGGAGTAAAAATTGTCATTTTTAAATTAAGAGACTTAACATTAAACACCTCTTTTTTTGAGTAACGAGAATAATTGGTAACACAGTTTACATTCTCAAATAGCAATAACTGGATCCATGCCCTAGTTCAACTTAGTCTGGCTGCTGCCTGCCGTGTTTCTTCTACTTAGCTCCCATAGAACCCTCTTAGAGTTCTGTGACGCTGGGACTAATATACGAATTTTGGCCTTCCAGAATGCTTAAATGAGCCTGCAGTGCCTGCCATCTGGAGCTAACAAACGTCAGAGTTATGATTAAGAAGAAGAATGGGGATGTATTCAGGGTGGCATGAAAAAAGTGTCACTAAATCTCTTGAACTCTCAGGTTCCATGTTTGTGTCTGCCTTATCAGTGTGCCTTATCATTGTGGCCTGTGTTTAGACTTTTCAGTATGTAATCATCCTCACCTATAACTTCCCAAATTTTAACAATTTTCAACAGGGGTAGATGGAAAGGCAGCCTGGTGACCTATGTAGGGTCCTTTGAAAAGGTAGGACACATATCTTTTTGTGAAAGTTATTGTTAGTCTTGCAGACAGAAAAGGCTAAGCTTCCATCAGCTAAATAATTCCTTTAACTGGAACCACGGTGTTAAAGTGTCTGACCGACTCCCAGAGGCATTAATCCAATGGATAATTTTTATTGAATTCAGTTAAACAAGGGTTAAATATCTGCTATGGGAACTATGTCATGTGCTAAGTGCTGTGCTGTGGAGAATAAGATGAAAATGTAACTCCTAGACCTAGAATCCCTGTCCTTCAGTCACTTCTAGCGGCTGGGGAGACAAGTAATATAAATACTCTAAGCATTTAAACAGTAACACAGGTGCTCCAGATTATCTGATTGCTAACTAGTTATGTCATGTAGGCAAAGCTCAGAAGAAGAGGTGTTAGCTATAAAGACTAAAGGCTTTGCGGGAGAGCTGGGAGTGGACCTAAACAATGGACCCTTACTAGGAAAAATCGAATGTATAGAAAGGAAATGATTCCAGAAGTAAGATCTGAGATATAAGAAGTGATAAAGAAAATGGTAAAATGTAGGTAAATCTAAATAAACATTGACTATACAAACTAAAGGAACAATGTTAAATTTGAGGGGCTTAAAACATATCAAAGTAAAATTAAAGTATATTACAGTAATGATACTGGAGCAGTGATAGGATTAAAAAACAACAAATTTTGAAAAATGTTTGGGTATTTTTATGGGTTATTTATTTTTATTGAAATAGAATTAACTTACAATACTATATTAGTTTCAGGTGTACAACACAGTGATCTGATACTTTTATACATTACAAAATGATCACCAGGATAATTCTAGTTATCATTTGTCACCACATAAATTATTACAGTATTATTATTATTATTTTCAGTGTTCCCCTGACAACTCTAATGCATAGCCAGGCTTTTTTGTTTTTCTTTTTTTTTTTAATATTTATTTATTTATTTGGTTGTGGCCGGGTCTTAGTTGTGGCACATGTGCTCCTTAGTGGTGGCTGGCGGGCTTCTTATTTGTGGCTTGCAGGTTCCTTAGTTGCCGCTCACTGGCTGCTTAGTTGTGGCATGTGGGCTCTTTAGTTGTGGCTTGCCAGCTCCTTGGTTGTGGCGTGCATGTGGGATCTAGTTCCCTGACCAGGGATCAAACCCAGGCCCCCTGCATTTGGAGCATGGCATCTTAACCACTGCGCCACCAGGGAAGTCCCTACAGTATTATTGACTATATTCCCTATGCTGTACATTACACCCCCATGACTTATTTATTTTACAACTAAAGTTTGTACCTCTTAGTTTCCCTCATCAATTACACTCATCATTTTACCCCACTCCCCTCTGAGAACCACCAGTTAGTTCTCTGTATCTGTGAGTCTGTTTTGTTATGTTTATTCTTTTGTTTTACTTTTTTAGATTCCACATACAAGTGAAATGCAGTATTTGTCTTTCTCTGTCTGACTTATTTCACTTAGCATAATACCCTTTAGATCCATGTTGTCAAAAATAGCAAGATTTCATTCTTTTTTATCGTTGAGTAATATTGTGTGTGTGTGTGTGTGGGGGTGTGTATACACAGCACTTTCTCATCATCCTTTCATCTATCCATGGACATTTAGATTGCTTCCATATCTTGGCTATCATAAATAATGCTGTAGTGAACAGAGGGGTGCATAAATCTTTTTGAATTAGTGGCGTTTTTTTCCCAGAAAAATACCCAGAAGTGGAATTGGTGGATCTCATGATAGTTCTGTTTTTAATTTTTTGAGGAATCTCCATACTGTTTTCCATAGTAGCTGCACTAATTTTACATTCCCACCAACAGTGCACAAGGGTTCCCTTTCCTCCACATCCTCGCCAACATTTGTTATTTGTTGTCATCTTGATAATAGCTATTCTGAGAGGTGTGATGTGGTATCTCATTGTGGGTTTGATTTGTGTTTCTCTGGTGATTAGTGATGTTGAGCAACTTTTCATGTGCCTGTTGGCCATCTATATGTCTTCCTTGGAAAAATGTCTATTCAGGTCCTCAGACCATTTTTTTAATCAGGTGGGTTTTTTGTTTGATGTCGAGTTGTATGAGTTCTTTCTGTATTTTGGATACTAAACCCCTTATCAGATGTATTATTTGCGAATAGCTTCTCCCATTCAGTAGGCTGCCTTTTTGTTTGGTTCCTAGTTTCCTTCACTGTGCAAAAGCTTTTTAGTTTGTTGTAGTCCCATTGGTTTATTTTTGCTTTTGTATCCCTTGCCTGAGGAGACATATCCAAAAAAAAATGTTGCTAAGACTGATGTCAAAGAATGTACTGCTTATGTATTCTAATAGGAGTTTTATGGTTTCAATTCTTATATGTAAATTTTAATTCTATTTTGAGTTAATTTTTGTATATGGTGTGAGTAAATAGTCCAGTTTGATTCTTTTAACGTATGGCTGTCCAGTTTTCTCCATACCATTTATTGAAGAGTCTGTCTTTTCCCCATTGTGTATGCTTGCGTGATTTGTCATAGCGTAATTGACTATATAAGTGTGGGTTTATTTCTGGGCTCTTTGTTCTGTTCCATTGATCTGTGTGATCTATGTGCCCATACTGTTTTGATTATTGTAGGATTGTAGTATAGTTTGAAATTAGTGAGCGTGGTACCTCCAGTTTTGTTTTTCTTAAGATTGTTTTGGCTATTCAGAGCCTTATGTGTTTCTATACAAATTTTAGAATTATTTGTTCTAGTTCTGTGGAAAATGCCATTGTCATTTTGATAGGGACTGCATTGAATCTGCAGACTACCTTAGGTAATATGTTTATTTTAACAATATTAATTCTTCCAATCCATGAGCACAGTATATCTTTCCATTTGTTTGTGTTGTCTTCAGTTTCTCTCATCAGAGTCTTAACAGTTTTCTGAGTAAAAGTATTTTACCTCCTTGGTTAGATTTATTTCTAGGTATTTTATTCTTTTTGATGCAGTTGTAAATGGATTTGTTTTCTCTTTCTGTTAGTTCTTTGTTAGCATATAGAATTGCAACAGATTTATGTATATTTTGTATCTTATGGCTTTACTGAATTCATTTATTCTAAGTTTTATTGTGGCACCTTTAGGATTTTATATATATAGTATCATATCATCTGCAAACAGTAGCAGTTTTACTTTTTCCTTTCCCACTTGGATTCCTTTTATTTCTTGTCTGATCGTTATGGCTAGGACTTCCAATACTATGGTGAATAAAATTGGAGTGAGTGGTCTTCCTTCTCTTTTTTCTAGTCTTCGACAAAATGCTTTAAGCTTTTCACTGTTGAGTGTGAAGTTAGCTGTGGGCTTGTCATGTATGGCCTTTATTAAGTTGAGGAAAGTTCCCTCTCTGCCCACTTTGTTGAGAGCTTTTATCATACATGGATGCTGAATTTCACCAAAAGCTTTTTTTGCACCTATTGAGATGATCATATGATTTTTATTCTTCAATTTGTTAATCACATTGATTGATTTGTGGGTTTTGAACCATCCTTCCACCCCTGGGATAAATCCTACTTGATCATATTGTATTATGCTTTTAACATAGTGTTGTATCCTGTTTGCTAATATTTTTTGAGGGTTTTTGAATCTATGTTCATCAGTGATATTGGCCTACAATTTTCTTTTCTTGTGGTGCCTTTGTCTGGTTTTGGTATCAAGGTGATGCTGGCTTCACGGAATGAGTTCAGAAGCATTTCTCCTCCTTCAGTTTTTTGGAATACTTTAGAAGGTTAGGTGTTAACTCTTCTTTAAATGTTTAATAGAATTCACCTGTGAAGCCCTCTGGTCCTAGACTTTTGTTTCTTGGGGTTATTTGATTACTGATTCAATTTCATTACTAATAATCAGTCTATTCATATTTTCTGTATCCTCCTGATTCAGTCTTAGGAGATGGTGTGTTTTTAGGAATTTATCCATTTTTTCTAGGTCGTCCATTTTGCTGATGTGTAATTGTTCATACTAATCTCTTATGATTCTTTGTATTCCTATGGTGTCAGTTGTAACTTCTCTTTCATTTTTGATTTTATTTATTTGGATCCTCTCATTTTTTAGTTGATGAATCTGGCTAAAGTTCTATAATTTTGTTTATCTTTTCAAAGAAACACCTCTTAGTTTCATTGATCTTTTCTGTTGTTTTTTTTAGTCTCTATTTCATTTATTTCCTATCTGATCTTTATTATTTCTTTCCTTCTACTCACTTTGGATTCTGCTTATTCTTCTTTTTCTACTTCCTTTAGGTGTAAGGTTAGATTGAGATTTTTTATTTCCAGAGGTAGGCTTATATTGCTATACACTTTCCTCTTAGAACTGCTTTTGCTGTGTCCCATAGCATTTTGTATCATTGTGTTTCCGTTTTCATTTGTCTCCAGGTATTTTTTATTTCCTCTTTGATTTCTGCAGTGACCAATTGGTTGTTTCGTACTATATTGTTTAGCCTCCACACATTTGGGTTTCTTACAGTGTTTTTTCTTTTTTTTATTGAAGTATATTTGATTTACAATGTTGTGTTAATTTCTATACAGCAAAGTGGTTCAGTTATACGTATATATACATACACACACACACACACACACACACACACATTCTTTTTATATTCTTTTCCATTATGGTTTATCACAGGATGTTGAATATTGTTCCCTGTGCTATACAGTAGAAACTTGTTGTTTATCCGTTCTATATATCGTAGTTTACATCTGCTAACCCCAAACTCAGAATCCATCCCTCCCCCATCCCACCCCTGGCAACCACAAGTTTGTTCTCTGTCTGTGAGTCTGTTTCTGTTTTGTAGATAGGTTCATTTGTGTCATATTTTAGATTCCACATATAAGCGATATCGTATGATATTTGTCTTTCTCCTTCTGACTTAGCTAGTAAGGTAATCTCAAGATCTACAGTTTTTTTTTTCCTTGTAGTTGATTTCTAGTCTCATGGTGTTGTGGTTGGAGAAGATGCTTCATATGATTTCAGTCTTCTTAAATTTACTGAGACTTGTTTTGTGGCCTAGCATGTGATCTGTCCTGGAGAATGTTCCATGTGCACTTGAAAAGAATGTATTCTGCTCCTTTCGGATGGAATGTTCTGTATGTTTCTATTAAGTTCATCTGGTCTAATGTCATTTAAGGCCAGTGTTTCCTTTTTGATTTTCTGTCTGGATGATCTGTCCATTGATGTAACTGGAGTGTTAAAATCCCCTTCTATTATTGTGTTACCATCAGTTTCTCCTTTTGTTTGTTAATATTTACCTTATGTACTTAGGTGCTTCTATGTTGGCTGTATATATATTTACAATTATTATATCTTTTTGGATTGATCCCTTTATCATTATGTAGTGCCCTTTTTTGTCCCTTTTTACAGGCTTTGTTTTAAAGTCTACTTGGTGTGATATAAATATTGGTACCCCAGCTTTCTTTTCATTTGCATTTGCATGGAATACCCTTTCTCATCCTCTCACTTTCAGTCTGTCTTAGGTCTGAAGTGAGTCTCTTGTAAGCAGCATGTAGATAGATCTTGGTTTTTTATTCATTCAGCCCCTCCATGTCTTTTGATTGGAGCATTTAGTCCACTTACATCTAAAGTAATAATTATTGGGGAATTCTCTGGCAGTCCAGTGGCTGGGACTCTGTGTTTTCACTGTCAAGGGCGTGGCTTTGTTCCCTGGTCAGGGAACTGAGATCCTACAAGCCGCATGGCGTGGCCAAAAAAAAAAAAAAATGCCACAGAGTCATGAGCTGTGTCCTCCACTGCCCATCACTTCCTGGGGTAACTCAGAGAGCTCTAGTAGGGCTGGGCACTAGACACTGGGAGAAGGAACCCTTGGTCTATAGGGCGTTTAAGATGCATGATTGGGAAGCAGCCAACCCTTTTCTTTTGGCAAATCAAGGGCTGGAGTGTTAGGTTTTCTGAATGCTGTAGCAGAACCTTAGCCTCCTTCCTTATTTTCTTAGCAATTATCAGTTAGGATAGTACCAACCCCCCTCTCATGCCCCCTGTCATCAGAGTTCTGGGGCCAAGCTTTGTGGTTCCAGCTACAAAGTGTGGCACCTTACTAGAACTGACTGATGATCTTATGGTTTCCATGGAGGCCAAGTTGCAGGGAATCAGTCTTAAACAATCAACACCTAGTTTTCATAAGAGTGTGACAAATTAGATTTATTCCAAAAATGGAAAGTTGATTCTGCATTTGAAAGTCTGTTGATTCCCCAGATGAACGGATTACCGGAACCATTGTGCTGACTGTCCCTGCCTCTTGGCACAGGCCTAGATCAGACTGCCCTCATAGCAGTGACCACAATTGAAATGAAACCATGTTTTCTGTGTTTAGAGTCTGTGGCTCCGAATAGAATGTTTTCTCCATCAAGGCAGGAATTTTATCCATACTGTTAATTGTTATAATCTCTGTATTCAGCAGTGTACCTGGTACACGGTATATGTGGTCACTAATAATTTGTTAGATGAACGGATAAATGGGTGGGTGGTTGAAGTAAATGACTTGGACCTCCCCACCCTAGATCCAATACTCTGTCTTTATAGAAGGACGTTTATTCTTTTCTCTTGTAATGATTCCTTCTAAGCGTTAATTCTACTAAGATTGGTGACCTCTAGGGATAGTTCAAGCCGAATATGGGAGAGAGACTTTACAGAAACAATCTGGGTTATTATTTATGTGTCCTTTTCGCAGATGGAAATACTCAGCCCTGTGTTCTGCAGGGAGTGTGGCGGAGTCCCTGACCCTCGGTCAGAGCTGAAGCCTGCACTCCCTCTGGTTCTCAGGAATGCATGGCTGCTGTGTGACAGTCTCTTTTCCCATCCTCATTCCTTTTCTTTCCTCTCCCTGCTGTCTTTTGTTAGAGAACTTCCCTCGGTGTGTGCTGGAAATCTCAGACAAGGAGGTGTTGGAATGGTATACTGCCAAAGACTTCATTGTTGGGAAGCCACTCACTATACTTGGGAGAACTTTCTTCATTTATGATTGTGATCCATTTACTCGGCAGTATTATAAAGAAAAATTTGGAATCTCCGATTTACCACGCATTGATGTGAGCAAGAAGGAACCACCTCCTGTGAAACAGGTAACAGGACACTGGTTCTGAGGTTAGAGAGAGGGTTCATCTTCTGATGCATTAATAGAAATTTAAGGAAAAGGATAAAAAAGGCTCTTATGTGAATACCCAATAAAAAAAATGGACAAAGCATGTGAAATAGAGCAGTTCACAAAAGAAGAACTACAAATGGCTAATGAACATACGGAAAGACCCTCAATTGATAATCAAACAAAGAGAAATGAAAATAATGAGGTTTAGGATCTATTTGATTTAAAAAGACTCACAATATCCAGTGTTTGCCCTGGTGTGATGCAGTAGGCATTTCGTGTACTGTTAATAGGCGAACAATGAGAAAAACTTTTCTGAAGGGCAGTTTGTTTCACTTTAACTTTTTCAAAATAAAATATCACATATTTCTTGACCCAGAAAATCTGGTTTGGGGATTGTAAATATGTGTGAGGATGTATAGTGTAGCATTACTTATAATAAAGTGTAAGGACATTGGCAGAATAAATTATAGTATATCTATCCATATAATTAGAGGACTATAAGACTTGTTAAAAAAAGAGGGAGTCTATGCATATTAACATGAGAAAATGTCTGTAACATTTTTAAAGGATTGTGAGTACATGACATGGCACTATTTTTGTAGATTACTCTATACAACATCTGTTTATATTACTGAGGAAAAGCCATGGAGGAATGTTTCCCCGGACTATTAACAGTGGTTAGTTCACCGTGGGAAGGGGAGGGAGGGAGGGAAGTGGGAGATGACCAGGGAGCTTTCTTTCTATACTGTGTGGTTGTAATTTCGCTTTTCTTTTTGGCCATGCCACATGGCTTATGGGATCTTAGTTCCCTGACCAGAGCTTGAACCCATGTCCCTTGCAGTGGAAGCATGGAGTCCTAACCACTGGACCACCAGGGAGTTCCCTCAATTTCAGTTTTTATACCAAGCCTTGTGTTACTTTAATAATTTAAAAACTTTTTGATTAAAAAAAAGACATCTTTTAAAATTCCAGACCCCTAAGGCATTTCATTTTTTCTTGCCTATTTATCAAACCCTTTTACTTAAAAAGTGATTGGGAGGGCTTCCCTGGTGGCGCAGTGGTTGAGAGTCCGCCTGCCGATGCAGGGGACACGGGTTCGTGCCCCGGTCCGGGAAGATCCCACATGCCACGGAGCGGCTGGGCCTGTGAGCCATGGCCGCTGAGCTTGTGCGTCTGGAGCCTGTGCTCCGCAACGGGAGAGGCCACAACAGTGAGAGGCCCGCGTACCACACACACACACAAAAAAAAGCAATTGGGAGCAAAACAAAAACTGATTCACTGAAGATGTTGGAAGACGGTGTTGTTTAATTGCAACATTGCTCTCCTTAAAATCATGCAGAACCCCAAAATTCAGTTCTGTGCACCTCAAAGTCCACTCTCAGAGTAAGTTCATGGTGTCTTTAATGCACCAAAATAGTAATTTAATAAACTTGAACCTTCAGGGTGGCTCAGCCACATATTTTAGAGTTTGAAATGACAATTGCATGTTTTCAAAATTACACATTACACAGCAGATTCAACAAGCATCTAAAGTATCAAGGCCCACAGTGTCGTAGACCAAAACACTGGTGCTTGTTGTACCTATATGGGGCAGGAACAACTCAAACAACCTCTTTGTTGCCCATGTATAAAATAGTGTGTTAGCACCTGTGGCCCATCTTTATTTTGCCAGCGTGTATATAAAATAATGTCCGTTGGCTCTTTTCTTTTTGAAAGACACTACTGGAAGGATGGAATGATTGAATTCCTCCAGCCTGGGCCCCTGCCTTCCCCACGTCTGCTGCCCGTGCTGCTTGCACTTAGCCTCCAATTCTACTGAATTACAGGTGGTTCTGCATCCTGTTTTATTCCCCTGGACTTCTGCTAATGCTCTTTCTCCTGCTTGAACCACTTCTCCCTCATTTCTCTACACGGCTTTTTCTTACCTCTCACAACTCAGTGTAGGCTTTCTCTCTTCCAAGAAGGCTTCTCTGAAGTCCCAGGCCGGACTCGCCCCCCATAGTCTGTGTTCCTGGGATACTCTGTGCCTCCCTCCACTAGCACTTATCGTATTAAAACATCTGTTTATGAATTTTTCTATGAGACTAAGTTCCTTGACAGCAGGACCACTGTTCATCTTTGTGCTCCTAGCACCTGACACAGTGCCTGGCAAATAGGAGGTATGTGGTGTGTTTCCTGGATAGACTGAAGAAAACTGCCTAGGCAGTATGTATTTGTTCCCCTCAAAGGCAAGTGATATCTTAGGCAAGGCTTTTACAACCAACATCTCATAAAAACAATTACAAAGAAGGATTTGGATTTTGGTGCTAGGCGTTCCTGGGGCAGTAAAACTTCCAGAAGGGAGTGTGGGTGATGATAATGCCTCTTGCTGTCAGTTTTTCCTCTGATAGAACTCCTTACCCATGAATGTGCTCATGGATTAAGAATTATAATAAAACCCATGTCCCTATGCCCCAGTTTTGGGGGCAGCATTTGATGCAGTCTACAGGAAAAATACCATGTGAACAGATCTAGATTTTGATCAACCAAACTACTACACCACTTGAGTTTATAGATGAGTATTGTGTGAAATTGCAGTCCAGGCATCACAATGAAAAGTACAAGGGTAATCCTGTTAAATGTCAAACATTCTCATAAGGAGGAGTCTCACCTAACCAGGAAGTAGGATGGGGAGGGCTTGTAGCACACTGGTGCACTTTTCCTAGTGGACGGCTTTGATCTGTCTTTTGAGCTGATAAAAGCTTTGAGTCCTAGAATAGCCTTGCTCTCCATCCTCATTACTATCACCTTTCCACCCCCCAAACTTGTCTTCTAAAGAAAGAAAGGGAGAGAAGACTTGGATAGAGAGCAGAGAGAACTGGAGAGCCACTATAGATTTTGGTTTGTTTGTTTTGCCCTGTCTCAGTCACTCTGTATAATACAATGACTTCTCCATCCTTACATATGGCACATTAATTATAGTGTTTGGTCAGTTTATTTTCTCTATAATAAATAATTCTGCTACAAATAAATCCTCTCTGCCTGTCCATGAAAGTCTTTGTTGGAAATGAGTAGGAAAGCTCCACTTACCAAGCAGCAAGTACCTTTTAGCTCTCCTCAATCATTACCTCTCAGTCATCTAAACTCTACACAATGTAGTTGGAGCACAGGGATGAGAGCCGTAGCAGGTTCTAGAGGGACTAAGCCAGAGTCAAACTGATGGGCAGGGACAGAAGTGGATATGCAGTGCATACCATGCTAGTAGGGAGGAGAAAGAAGCCAGGACCAGGAGAGCTCATCTGCCGTGCAGCTGGCCTCTGAAGGCAGCATCTGAAGGATGAGTGACTCTAAGACTTTGTGTGTGCGTGCATTATTAAGAAAGCCTGGGAGAAAGTCTGGAAGTCATACGAACAGGAGTGTCTAGGCGTGATAATGTCCACAGTCAGAGGAATGGTTCTAGTTTAGAACAGGACCCAGGCGGTAGCTTGGAGCATGAAAAGCATGTTGCCAGGACCACAGGCACAGGGGCTGATATTTAGAGAAGGTCTTGATTCCAAGCAGAGGAAATGAGATGCAACTTGGGAAAAATAGGTAGAAGCCTGTTAAAACAAAAGGAATTTGAGAGGAAGGTGCTCAGAAACTCACCTCCCTATTTTAAAACTCCTTAACCTCCCCCCACACCCCCCCAACCAGGTTGCTCTCACTGTGTATTGATATTAGACTCCACCACTGTGCATTTCCGCCCACCTCCAGAGTAAGTCAGAGCTTAGCATGCAGTGTCTCACCCAAAGTCCTTCTGTCCATGGCAACTGTGTATATTCACTGAGTAGTGGTTTTGCATTTGGAGCAAATTAAGTCATCGTCCATCTACTGGATCCATTAGTCATATTCCAGCCATGAAGATCACATTAACTACAGCCCAGGAAGTGGGTGAAGGATCAGTGTTCTTAAGCACCCCACCTTGGACGAACATAGCAGAGTCCCTGGTTTCTGAGGGAGTCCCCTGTTGCAGATGGAGCAGGGCTCATATAGACTAATTTGTTAAAGTCCCTGAATACAGTATATTAAAAGATTTGGGGAGGGTATCTACAAGTAAAAGCATGGTACAAGCTAGTGTGCTGAGAAAGCATAGCAGAAAGGAGTCAGAGAAAAAACTCAGCTGCAGTCCGCCTAGCATTGATGAGAGGGAGGAAAACAACCTCTGAACTAAAGTTTTGTTTTTAGATACATGATTTTTTATTTTTTATTATTATTTTTTAAAATTTATTTTTATTTTTGGCTGTGTTGGGTCTTCATTTCTGTGTGAGGGCTTTCTCTAGTTGCGGTGAGCGGGGGCCACTCTTCATCGCGGTGTGCGGGCCTCTCACTATCGCGGCCTCTCTTGTTGCGGAGCACAAGCTCCAGACGCACAGGCTCAGTAGCTGTGGCTCACGGGCCTAGTTGCTTTGTGGCATGTGGGATTTTCCCAGACCAGGGCTTGAACCCGTGTCCCCTGCATTGGCAGGCAGATTCTCAACCACTGCGCCACCAGGGAGCCCTCTACTTAAGTTTTTAGACAAACAAATCTTAGCATCCTATAGCGGTGCTTTCAGCCCTTCATGGAACCTAAATGAAAAACATAAGTTCATCCTAAATTTTCACACTCACCAGATAGCCTTTGCATCTAGAATTTAGTTCCATGAGTTTGCTCCTTCACTAGGAAAGGGGAATCCTGTGTGGACAGGGGAGTGTGAGTTCTCAGTGAAGTATGGCTATCATGCTCTTAGGCAAAAATGAAGAAATAAAAATAGGGACTTCCCTGGTGGTACAGTGGTTAAGAATCCGCCTGCCAATGCAGGGGACACGTGTTCGAGCTCTGGTCTGGGAAGATCCCACATGCCTCGGAGCAACTAAGCCCGTGCGCCACAACTACTGAGCCCAAGCCACAACTACTGAAGCCCACACGCCCAGAGCCCGTGCTCCGCAATAAAGAGAAGCCACTGCAATGAGAAGCCCGTGCACCGCAACGAAGAGTAGCCCCCGCTCACTGCAACTAGAGAAAGCCCGCGCGCAGCAACGAAGACCCAACGTGGCCAAAAATAAATAAATAAAATTAAAATGTTTTAAAAAAAGAAATTAAAATATTAGAAATACGGAGGTAACTCGGAAGTAAGTAGCATGAACCAAGTCCTGACACCCTCACCTTACCCCTACCTCTGACACACACACATGCCCACTTTGGGTGAATTGAGAAAACAGTTTCCAGATCTGCCAGGCTGAGACCCACACCCCAGACAAAGAAGTCACAGACAGACCCATGGGCTTCACCGTGCTGGAGCGCCACAGGGGCCAGGATTGGGGCTGGGAGCAGGGCCAGGCTCTGCCTTGGCAGTAAGGGGTCAGTGGACATCAGTGATAGATTAAATCCAGCCCTGAGGGTTACTTTGTAGCATCATCAGTCACTTGTATGAGCAGTGATCATGGTGTAAAATCTATAAAGAGGAATGGAATATGTGATATGTTATTTTTTTCTGATTACATTTGTATATGTAGAAATTGATTTTAAATAAATGTTTTCTAGATTTTAAAAAGAAACCTACAGTTACCTTTAATTTTTAGAACAAGGAGCATCTGCTTTATTTCTTGCTTCCTGTGTTTCTTCAGGAATTACCTCCCTATAACGGTTATGGACTAGTTGAAGACTCTGCTCAGAATTGCTTTGCACTCATTCCAAAAGCTCCAAAAAAAGATGTTATTAAAATGCTGATGAATGAGAACAAGGTGCTTCGTTATTTGGCTGCACTGGTGAGGACAATTTTTTATTTTTAATTTATTTAATTTACTTTGTTTTTGGCTGCGCTGGGTCTTTGCCGCTTGTGGCTTGCCGGCTCCGGAGCGCAGGCTCAGTACCTGCGGTTCATGGGTCCAGCCACTCCACAGCATGCGGGATCCTCCCAGACCAGGGCCCGAACCTGCATCCCCCGCACCAGCAGGCAGACTCCCAACCACTGCACCACCAGGGAAGCCCCAAGGACAATTTTTATATCCTAAGATTCTGTTCTGTCTCAGTACTGTGCACAGTTGTCTGTTTTGTCTGTAAGCTCTAGAGTAACAGCTGTCAGAGTTATGTGTTTATTTAAACAAACCATTGCTCCAACCTTCAGGCAGGTTGGATAGTATTAAGTATGGTGCCCCTGAACCAAGACCTAGCTCAAGTCCTATCTGCCCTCACAGTCTTTCTTAAATCATTAATCTCTCTATCCCTCAAATTTTGACAGGCATTTTGGCCTTTTTTATTAAGCAATTATGAAAGCTTGACTTACATTCAAATTATCTATTTGTGTGCCTTTCCAGTGAACTGTGATTTTCTTGAGGGTAGGGACCATGTCTTACTAATTTTTATCATTGGTGATATCTAGCTTGATGTATTTTATATTCATTAAATGTAACAAATGGGATCATACTAATTTAATAGATATCAACTTTGAGAGGTCATATGGCTAGTGGCTAAGAGGTTTGGAAACAGACATAAATTCAAATCCTGAGTGTTCCACTCACTGGCTGAATTACCTGAAGCAAATTACTGATAAGAATTCAAAGGATAATGTCTTTAAAAATAGAAAAAAAAGCAGAAATAGAAATATAACCATTTTATTTAGAAATATAGACATAAATAGGAGAAATTGAAATAAGTTACTCTGGGAATAGAAATGTATTTGAAAAAATAAAAATTAGGGCTTCCCTGGTGGCGCGGTGGTTGAGAGCCCGCCTGCCGATGCAGGGGACACAGGATCGTGACCGGGTCTGGGAAGATCCCACATGCCGCGGAGCGGCTGGGCCTGTGAGCCATGGCCGCTGAGCCTGTGCGTCTGGAGCCTGTGCTCCGCAATGGGAGAGGCCACAACAGTGAGAGGCCCGCATACCACCAAAAAAAAAAAAAAAAAAAAAAAAAATTAAATGAGAACATAGTTGACTAATATTTTTTAAATATTGAAAAAGCTTTGAAACAAGGGAGTTCTAGCAAATTCTAGGTCAACTGGAACACTCCATACGTTAAGAATTCTGATTAATGAAGGTTTTGCATTGTTGCCAAGTTCTTTGAGTTACTGTTAAAGTTCAAGAGGTTTGTTGAATTATGACATAGTAACTATGAACTCCTTGAGGGCAGGGGTCATGTCTCTTTAGACTTTGTAGGCGCTCAGTAACTGTTGGATGAATGGGTAAATGAATTTATTTACACATACACTGTCTGTGAGTCAGGCAATATAATATACTCATTTTATGTTTCAAAACATAAGAATCAGAGAGGCTAATTGGTGTGTCCCAGGTCTTAACTGCTTAGACAGAGGCAGGACTAGGACTCAACCTAACGAAAAATATAATTCGAAAAGGTACATGCACCCCAATGTTCATAGCAGCACTATTTACAATAGGCAAGACATGGAAGCAACCTAAATGTCCATTCACAGATGAATGGATAAAGAAGTTGTGGCATATATATGTATGTATGTATGTATGTATGTATATACGCAGACACACATACATACATACAATGGACTATTACTCAGCCATAAAAAAGAATGAAATAATGCCATTTGCAGCAACACGATGGACCTGGAGATTATCATACTGTAGAATTTTAATGAACAAATGGAGAAGAGAAGAGTGCAATAGAAAATTACCATTAAGCACACACCTCAGCAGTACTTGTTGACAAGGTCCATCAACGGCTGCTAAAATTAGTGGGAAAACCTTTGAGGAGAAACAAGATTTTCATGGTTTCAAAGTATCTCCCTCAAGATATTTACTAACTGCAAAGGGAAGGATGGTAACTTTACAGGGGAGAAACCCACCAGGTGTCTTCTTAACCAAGTGATCAAGTTCAACATCACCAATAAAAAGATGTTTTGTTATCATGAACTCCTTGATATGCACAGAGAAGGACGTGTTTTTTTTTCCCCCCTGTGGTATTTTTGCCAAAGATGCAAAAGTGAGATGCATGAGGGACAGTCAACAAAATAATTGACCAGTACTCATGTCAGGGTCATGAAAGACAAGAGCAGACTGTGGAACTGTCACAAATTGGAGGAGATTAAAGAGAAATAACAACTAATGCAGTATAGGATCCTGAAACAGAGAAAGAACGTAAGTGGAAAACAGGTGAAATTTGAATAAGGACAGTAGTTTATTTAAAGCATTATACCATCATTTTCTGGGTTTGATAACTGTGCTATGATTATGTAAGATATTACTGTTAGGTGAGGCTGGGTGATGGGCTTACGAGAATTCTCAACTATGCAACTTTTCTGTAAGTCTGGTAAACTTAGTTCAAAATAAAATGGCAAAAACAATTTTTAAAGAAGTTTTAAATACTCCTTCCTGCCAGGGTGAGCTGTTGCTCCCAACCCCCTTGTACACCCGTGCCTGTAGTCCTGCTCAGAACTTTATTTTATTCTAAGTGTGATTGGAATCCTCTGGAGGTTTGAGAGGAGAGGAATGATGTAATTTTATTTTTATTTGTTTAAAAAAATTTTTTTTATTATAAGTGTGTTCAACAAAAAAAGTTTGGAGACTGTCAGGGAATGGTATGAGGAAATTATTTTACTAAGAGGAAGTCCAATGACTTTCTCTACTAAATGAGAAATTATGACACAAATAATTCCATGGTCTGAATGAGAAGGTGTGTGCTGAAATTGTGATGTGAGAGGATTTTAGTCAAGAATAAGCATGTCTGTATTTAGTCTTGTTCAGTCTGGAATTTGTTTCTCGGTGATTTGATTTAGGAAAAGTCTTATCAACAATGTAGCTTCTCAGAATCACTTCAACTCTATGACATTATATTACTCCTTCCTCCCTTCTTAAATTTTCTTTTTTAAATTATGTATAAAAATGGATTTGTTTAAAGGCATAAGCTTTGCATAATCACTTTAGTGTCCTCGAAGTTGAACATAATGTCAGCCACGAGGTTTCAGACTGGCAGCCTGTGGACAGAATGTAGCCCATATGTTTTCTTTGGCCTGCCTGGTGCTTTTAAAGAGTTGAAGTCAACATTTTAAAGTCAGGGTTTTTATAAAGTAATCCAGATTTCTGTTTTCTCATGAAAAATTTGATCTAGCAACATTGGGCCTATATTCATTCCCACATGGCAACAATCAAGTGGAGGTGAGTTGGGGCAGCCTCCCTCAGATGAGGTATGTCCTTTCCCGGCCCCCAGAGCCCCACCCCATACTGTTCATTTATATTATACTTCATATGTTAGGCTTATATTGTACCCTAGTCCCCATAGATATTTCAGTTTGAGGCTTCTGCGTAGATCACGTACCTTTGTAATATCCTCTTTTCTTCACCTTTCCAGGAATCCCCCATCCCAGAAGACAAAGACCGCCGATTTGTCTTCTCTTATTTTCTAGCCACTGACATGATCAGTATCTTTGAGCCTCCTGTTCGCAATTCTGGTATCATTGGGGGCAAGTATCTTGGCAGAACTAAAGTTGTCAAACCAGGCTCCTCGGTGGAAAACCCCATCTATTATGGCCCCAGTGACTTCTTCATTGGTGCTGTGATTGAGGGTAAGTCTCAACACAGTTTAGGCTCTCTTTCTGGCCAAGTGAATGGGTTCTTCTTATTGGGAATTTAATTCAGTTAACCCTTGTAGGAAGCAGTTAGTCTGCAATCCAGCTGTACATGTGGTATAGTGTATAAATCTCCTTTATCAATTAAACTGTAAATTGGTTGCATTTGTTGGCTGTAGATGGAAACTCTGAGCTCCCTAAACACCGAGCAAACTAGTGCATATTAGTTTAGAGAACAACTGAAAGTTCATTAGTCTAGGTCACAAATACATATCTGTGAATTTTTACTCTTGGTTGCCTGATAGGAACATAACCAGGCAAAGTGTATTTCTACCCTTTCCCCAGTGTTTGGCCACCGGTTCGTCATCCTTGATACAGACGACTATGTTCTGAAATACATGGAGAGCAATGCTGCCCAGTATTCACCAGAAGCACTCCTGTCAATTCAGAACCGTGTTCGAAAGCAAGAAGCTCCTGCACCAGAATTGGACAAGTATGTTTGACCATCTAAGGTCCATTTTGGCTTTGGCACAATGAGATATTCAGGAAGCAGTTCTTAAAATGAATGGATGATCACATTTTAGATTTTCAGATTTCCCTCACCAATGGAAGGTCTTGGACATACCTAGATTACCTGGGTCCAATATAATAACTAGTAACTTAGAACTTTTTCAACTTCATATATTTAGCAAATAATTATTGCGTGCCTTGTATGTATCAGACACTATCACTAGGCCCTTAGGCTTTTATCAGTAAACAAAATAGACCAGAAGTTGCTGCCCTCATGTAGTTGACCCTCTAAGCAGCGGAAGATAGCTAATAAACAGCACCAGTAAGTTAGTTATGCAGTGTGTTGGGTGATGAGTGCTGTGGGGAAGTGGAGCAAAACAAGGGTGATAAGGGTTCTGGAAGGTGGGGGTGGGTTGCAGTTGGTTGGGGGAGGTGGTCACACCTTGAGAAGGTGGCACTGAGCAGACACGTGAAGGTAAAGGAGTCAGCTGTGTGGACGTGTGGAGGGAGAGCTTTCCAGGAAGAGGGAGTAGTGAGTGCTAAGACCCTATGTATTAGCACACCCAGAGCACACAGGTAACACTGGCAAGAAGTAGGCCAGTGAGTGGCAGCAGTGGAGGAGTGAGGAAGAGAAGCAGAAGCTGGAGGTAGGAAGTTAGCAAGGGCCCAGGTTGTGTAGGACCTGGTAGGTCTCTGGAAGGATGGTGGCTTTTCTCTGAGTGAAAGCGAGAGCCACCGTGGGGCTTCTGAGTAGAGGAGGGGCACCATTTGACATGTGTTTTAAAAGAAGGGGCTGTTGTGTTAAGAATAGATTCAGAGGGAGATTAGTTAGGAGAATGTGGCGGTGATCTAGGCAAGAGATGACGGTGCATGGACCAGGGTAGTATCAGTGAAGGTGGGGAGAAGTGGTCTGATTTGGGGTATATTTTAAGGTAGAGCTAATAAGGATTCAAACAGGATATAGGGGAGATAAGAGAGAGAGTAGGTAAGGATGACTGAGGTTTTTGGCCTGAGCAGCTGGAAAGGAGTTGCCACCAACTGAGATGGGGAAGAAGTCCATTGTGGGTAGAGGAGGGTTTTTTCTGGCAGGGAGGAAGCAGGAGGGATTTCAGTTTGGGATATATTAGGGGTTTTTTTTTTTTTGGTTTTGGTTTTTAATTTTTATTTTATTTTATTTTTTGGCTGCATTGGGTCTTCATTGCTGCACACAGGCTTTCTCTAGTTGCAGCGAGAGGATGCTACTCTATGTGACAGTGTGCAGGCTTCTCGTTGCAGTGGTTTCTTTTGTTGCAGAGCATGGACTCTAGGTGTGTGGGCTTCAGTAGTTGTGGCCTGCGGGCTCAGTAGTTGTGGCTCACAGGCTTTAGAGCACAGGCTCAGTAGTTGTGGCACACGAGCTTAGTTGCTCCATGGCATGTGAGATCTTCCCCAACCAGGGCTCCAAACCTGTGTCCCCTGCATTGGCAGGTGGATTCTTAACCACTGCGCCACCAGGGAAGTCCAATGTACTAGGTTTAAGATACCTATTAGATACTCAAGTAGAGAGATCAAACAGGCTGTTGGATATATAAATCTGGAGCTCAGGTGAGAGGTCTGGGGCTGTGGGAGTTGTGGGCATATAGATGATATTTTCAGCCATGAAACTGGGTGAAATCTCTCAGGTAGTCATTGTAGACAAAGAAGAGAGAATAGCTCCAAGGATTGAGCTCTGGGGTTCTCCAGCGCTGAGTTGGGAAGAGAAACTGAGCAGGACAACTAGTGAGGCAGGAAGAAAGCCAAGTGGGTGTGGTGTCCTGAATCCAGGCCGTCCCCTTTTGCACAGTAGTGTGGGACTGTGAACCTGACCGTGAGAACAGTCTCAGCACCAATGGGAAAATTTACTGCTGTTCTGCAAGTTTAAAAAATTTTTGTCAAAACATGAAAAGCTCTGATGGTTATAAATGTCTAGGGAAATGAAAAATAGTAAAATTGATTTTTATTTAGTGCACTGTAATTTAAGACATTGGCAACATTGAGAATTAAAAGTGTTTTATTTCTTTATAAAAAGCATATTAAGAGTAGTTGGAACAGTGCTTGCCTTCTTGTCATGTAACTTATGATACAGAGTGAACGTCTTTTCTGTGCCTCGGCAAATTGTCATATTCCTTTCCACGTTTGGATTGACTTCCAACATTTTATTATTTTTGCTTTCAGTGTTGCGAAATACATCCTAGAGTTCCTTTAATGAGTGAAATATCTCAGAGTTCTTTTAATGTGAAGTTTTTTGTTTGCTGGCATCTGGGATATCTTCATTCTTTTTTTTCCTTTTTTTGGCTACATTGGGTCTTCATTGCGGTGCGCAGGCTTCTCATTGCAGTGGCTTCTCTTGCTGCAAAGCATGGGCTCTAGGTGCATGGGCTTCAGTTGTTGTGGCTCGAGGGCTCTGGAGTGCAGACTCAGTAGTTGTGGTGCACGGGCTTAGTTGCTCCAAGGCATGTGTCTTCATCCTTTTCGTTATGACCACTTCTCTCATTTATGTCAATAAGCCAGCCTTTGCTAGGGTCCTCTGCCTGCACATCGAGAGTCTCCTAAACCACAGCAGTGTCAGCATTCCCATGGTCAGCTAGTTCTTCTCTAACTCCATTGTGTTTGACTTGAATTCTGCTTCTAGCTCTACCTCTTTTGGTTTCTTTGCCACACTCTCATCTTTGTTGACCAGTTCTTTCAGTTATCCATTTTTGTAAAATGTCACTTGAGTTTATCCTTTAGAGAAAAGGAGGCAACATAGCTACACACTTCGCTGTCTGTGTGTGACTTGAAAAACAGATGCCCGGTGATCAGTCACTGACAGACTTTCAACGAAGTGATATGATTGTCGCTGATCGTGATGCACATCTATTATTTGTGTAATGATTCGTGGACTGAAAATCTGACAGTCAATTTGCACTTTAGGCAGTTACTCACAGTTACTAACTGAAATTTGAACTATGTTGTTGAGGGACTGGGTTATTTAACCAAATGGTGGTAAGTGAAATTCATGCATATCTGAGCCTTGCAAAAACAAGAATTGCCTGCAAATTAAGGAAGACGCTGATTCATTGTGTCACATGGGGATTTAGCAATGTGTAGGGGACACTGGGGACCTCAGTGCAGACTTCCACTGGAATAGGAGGGGCGGGAGTGGGCTTAAGAGAATGGGAGGAGAGGAATTCGAGCTTGGAAGTATAGCCCCCTCTTGAGGAAGCTGGTGCAAAGGGGAACAGAGAAATGGGGGAGTAGCTGGCCGGCCAAGTGGGGTCAAGAGAAGGTATTGGTGTCTTAGAATAAGATAAAGAGAAATTCAAGTTCTGGGTTAAGAAATCCATGGCCATCCTTGTTTTGATCCTCACTTTACCCCTCTTCTCTTGTGACGGGTCAGAGAGGTGAATGAGAGAAGATGCTTGAAGGTGATATGAATACAAGGGTCATGCTCTAAGGAAATACAAATCCTGTATTTGAGTAATCATTGCTAAGAATAATGAAAAGGGATCCTGAGTACTTGTCAGGCCTGAGAACTTTTTATATCAAGTGTTAGTTACAGGATGATGAAATTTGCAGTTAGCCATCTTCCTTCTCTGAGCTAGAAGATTAAAACAGTGCACAAGTGGTTGGAGTATTGACTTCATCTGAAGTTCTTTTCAGGCTTGGGTCTTCATTGCTGTACACTGAACTCAGACTTACAGATAACAGATTGCTCATAAGCCCACTCCTCTGCACAAACCCTCCCTGTGTGAAGAGCATGAACACCCGCGTGTTCGCATATCTTGTTCTTGTTTGGTTGACTTGCCCGTCTGTGCTCTTCAGCTTTAGGAGGACCCTCCTCTCCTGCTCAACGATCCTTTTCATCCTCTCTTTTTCACTTCCAGCAATTTTTCCCATGTAGGCATTTCCAAATATTCTCACTTTCTTTTCCATTTTCTTTAAGCCCCAAGCGCCTCCATATTCACTTTGCAGATGGTCTCAGACAGACCCAGTGATCCAGTGTGAGCTGCTTCTGTTTTCCTACTCTTCACCTTAGAGTGTTTCTTTACTTATCTCTTTACCTTCTTGTCACAGCTAAGTAGCTCCCATTTCTCCAAATTTAATTCTTTTGTGTCTGTCACTGCCTCCTCTCTGACTGCTCTCATATCCAGACACTCTTCAGAAGTTGTTTCCTTGAGGTTACTGATTGTTTTCCAATCTAACGGTCTCTTGTCATTTATTCATTAATTCAGTGATATTGGCGCCTGCACCATATGCCAGACTTTAATAAACATCTAGGCAGCCAGGTGAGGGAATAGGAGCTCATTGTCTAGGGCAGAGGTTGGCAGACTTTTTTGGAAAGAGTAGTAAATAATTTAGGTTTGTAGGCCATACCAGAATCTCTGTTGTAACTACTCAGCTGTGCACCCGTGGGGTGAAAGCAGCCATAGACAATGTGTAAATGAGTAGGTGTAGCTGAATTTTGATTAAACTTTATTTAGAAAAACAGGCTGCCGGCTGGCTTTGGCCTCTGGGCCAACCCCCTGGTCTAGTGTTGAGCCTTTTTGATCTACATATAATGTAAATTACTCTTTACCACGCCCTTTTTGAAACCCTTTCTTTTGAGTTCTAGAAAGTCAGAGTCCCTGATACTCCTCCTACTTCCCTGGAAGCTTGTTCTTTGTATCTTTTTCCTATTTCTGTCTACTAGGTTGGTGTTTCTCAAGGTTCTGGTTTTGGTCCTCCTCTTCTCTTTCTCTAAACTCTGGACGATCTCATCATATCGCAGTGTCTGAATAAGTCGCTCTCCATCCTGACGTTCTCCTGATTCTGCTCCCAGACTCCTGTCTGCCTGCTCAATGGGTCTCCATGCATCTGAGCCACCAGCACCTCTCACTTCGTACAGCTAAAAGTGAGACCACTGTTGTCTTCACCTTCCTGGCACACCTGCTGTTTCTTCGTCCTTCTTCCTTCTTTCTGTTCATCTGTCTCATCAAGTGGCGATGACAGTGAGTTGTGATAATGTGTGTAAAGCACCAGCCTGGTGTCTGGCACACAGGAGGCAAGCAGTGAATGTCAGCTCCCCTCTTTCTCTTGGTCACTTCAGGGCTCCATTTACCTTGATTTGAAACCTCCTCTTCTATTCTGCACCATATTCAATATGCTGCTAAGTTCTTTAATTTTATTCTACAGTATCTCTTGCCTCTGACTTCTTTTCATTCTCACCACCATTTCCTAATTTAAAGCACTCAGTCAGTTTGGAATTGCATTTATCTGAACTTAACAGCAGCAGTAACAACAGAAACAAATTTATATTAGCTTAACCCAGTGGAGTTTTACGTTTTCTTATGGAACACAGTGTCTGGAGGTCAGTGGTCCAGAGCTTTCCCAGCCCAACAGAGACCTGACTTCTCTCTCTCCTCAGATATTCTGAGCAAGTAGCTTTTGTCCTTATGCTTTTCTCTGTGTGGTTACAAGTGAATGTTCCATTTCCAGCACTGCATCTATATTCCAGGCAGGAAGAGGGGAAGGACAAAGGGGTAAGAGACTGAAAGGCCAATCTTGCCATGTCTTTCCTGTTTTTAAAGGGCTTATCCAGAAGCACCACCTAGCAACTTCTCCTTACATCTCATTGTCTGGGCTGTATCACTCGGCCGCTCCTGATTGCTGCTCCAGACAAAGTGAGGGCTCTGTTAGGAAAAAGGAGAGGGTGAATATTGGGCAGGTACCCACCAGTGTTTGACTCATCTGCCCACCTCCACTCTCTTCCTCAATCCATTGCACACAGTGACCAGAGCAGTCATCCCGGAACTTGGCTCCAAATTCATCATACTGCTTCTCCTCTGCCACTTTTATTGAGGTATAATTGACAAAACCGTATATATTTAAAGTGTACAATGTGATGATTTGATATACATATACATTGTGAAGTGATTATCACAGTCAAGGCAGTTAACACATCCACCATCTCACATAGTTACCATTTATTCTTGTGGGTGAGTGGCAGGGAAGAGTTAATTAAAACATCCATCACCTCAAGGAGTTACCTGTTGTGTTTGTGTGGTGAGAATGCTTAAAATCTACTCTCTTAGCAAATTTCAGATACACAGTACTATATGGTCACGATGCTGTGCCTCAGGTCCCCAGAACTTATTTGCCTCATAACTGAGTTTGTACCCTTTGACCAACATCTCCTTTTTCCCCCTACTCTCCAGCCCCTGGCAACCACCCTTCTACTTTCTGTTTTTATGAGTTCAGCATTTTTTAATATGTCTAAAATCACTAGTCATAATGTCCTTCAGGTTTATTTATGTTGTTGCAAGTGGCAGGACTTCCTTTTTAAATCCATTCATCTCTCAAGGGACAGTTTGGTTGTTTCCATATCTTGGCTATTGTGAATCATGCTACAAAGAACATAAGAGTGCAGATGTCTCTTTGGGATACAAATTTTGTTTCCTTCATATATATATATATATATATACACACACACACACACACACACACACACCCAGAAGTGGGATTGCTGGAGCATATGGTAGCTCTATTTTTAATTGTTTGAGGAACCTCTTTACTGTTTTCCATAGTGGCTGCACCAATTCCCACCACTGTTGGGAATTGCTATCCTAAGAGGTGTGAGGTGATACCTCATTGTGGTTTTGATTTCCATTTCCCTGATGATTAGTGATGTTGAGCATCTTTTCTTGTACCTATTGTCCATTTGTATGTCCTCTTTGGAAAAATGTCTCTTTAGTTCTGTCCATTTTTTAATCGAATTGTTTGGGTTTTTTGCTGTTGATACATGTGAATTCCTTATATATTTTAGATCTTAATACCTTATCAGATATATGGTTTGTGCTATGGTTTGAATGTTTGTGTCCCCCCAGAATTCATGTTGATGTCCTGATGTGATGCTATTAAGAGGTGAAGCCTTTGGGAGGTAATTAATGGCTTTATAAAGAAGGCCTCAGAAGCTGACTAGCCCCCTTCCACCGTTCAAGGACACAGTGAGAAAGCACTGGCCATGAGTCAGGAAGAGAGCCCTCACTAGCCACCACATGGAATCTGTGGCACCATGATCTTGGACTTCTAGCCTCCAGAACTGTGATAAATACATTTCTGTTGTTTATAAGCGACCCAGTCTCTAGTTTTTTGTTATAGCAGCCCGAATGGACGAAGATAGTTTGCAAGTATTTTCTCCCACTCTGTTGATTATTTTGTTTTGTCGATTATTTCCTTTTCCGTGCAGAAGCTTTTTAGTTTGATGTAGTCCTACTTGTTTATTTTTGTTCTTTGTTGCCTGTGCTTTTGGTGTCATATCCAAAAAATCATTGCCAAGAATAGTGTCAAGGACCTTTTTTCCTATGTTTTCTTCTAGGAGTTTTACAGTTTCGGGTCTTACGTTTAGGTCTTCAATGCATTTTGAGTTAATTTTTTTGAGTTGTATAAAATAGGGATGCAGTTTCTTTCTTTTTTTTTTTTAATCTTTATTGGAGTATAATTGCTTCACAATACTGTGTTAGTTTCTGTTGTGCAACAAAGTTAATCAGCCATATGCATACATATATCCCCATATTCCCCCTCCCTCTTGAGCCTCTGTCCCACCCCTCTAGGTCGTCACAAAGCACCAAGCTGATCTCCCTGTGCTATGCTGCTGCTTCCCACTAGCTGTTATACGTTGATGCTACTCTCACTTTTCCCCAGCTTCCCCCTCTGCCCCACCCCACCATGTCAAGTCCATTCTCTATGTCTACGTCTTTATTCCTGCCCTGCCACTAGATTCATCAGTACCACTTTTTTTTAGATTGCATATATATGCGTTAGTATACAGTATTTGTTTTTCTCTTTCTGACTGACTTCACTCTGTATGAAAGACTCTAGGTCCATCCACCTCACTACAGATAATTCAGTTTTGTTTCTTTTTATGGCTGAGTAATATTCCATTGTATATATGTGCCACATCTTCTTTATCCATTCATCTGTCGATGGACATTTAGGTTGCTTCCATATCCTGGCTATTGTAAACAGTGCTTCAATGAACATTGTGGTACGTACGTCTCTCTCTTTTTTTTTTTTTTGCGGTATGCAGGCTTCTCACTGTTGTGGCCTCTCCCGTTGTGGAGCACAGGCTCTGACGCACAGGCTCAGTGGCCGTGGCTCACGGGCCCAGCTGTTCCGTGGCATGTGGGATCTTCCCGGACCGGGGCACGAACCTGTGTACCCTGCATCGGCAGGTGGACTCTCAACCACTGCGCCACCAGGGAAGCCCCTTACGTCTCTTTTTGAATTATGGTTTTCTCAGGGCATATGCCCAGTAGTGGGATTGCTGGGTCATATGGTAGTTCTACTTTCGTTTTTTAAGAAACCTCTGTACTCTTCTCCATAGTGGTTGTATCAGTTTACATTCCCACCAACAGTGCAGGAGGGTTCCCTTTTCACCACACCCCCTCCAGCATTTATTGTTCTAGATTTTTTGATAATGGCCATTCTGACCGGTGTGAGGTGATACCTCATTGTAGTTTCGTTTTGCATTTCTCTAATAATTAGTGATGTTGAGCATCTTTTCATGTGCCTCTTGGCCATCTGTATATCTTCTTTGGTGAAATGTCTATTTAGGTCTTCCACCCATTT
>NW_006778796.1:4588296-4601748 GCF_000442215.2 Lipotes vexillifer
TTTTTTTTTTTTTTTTTTTTTTTTTTTGTGGTACGCGGGCCTCTCACTGCTGTGGCCTCTCCCGTTGTGGAGCACAGGGTCCGGACGCGCAGGCCCAGGGGCCATGGCTCACGGGCCCAGCCGCTCCGTGGCACGTGGGAATCTTCCTGGACCGGGGCACGAACCCGTTTCCCCTGCATCGGCAGGCGGACTCTCAACCACTGCGCCACCAGGGAAGCCCCCACCCATTTTTTAATTGGATTATTTGTTTTTTTGATATTGAGCTCCATGAGCTGTTTGTGTATTTTAGAGATTAATCCTTTGTCCATTGTTCCATTTGCAAATATTTTCTCCCATTCTGAGGGTTGTCTTTTCGTCTTGTTTATGGTTTCCTTTGCTGTGCAAAAGCTTTTAAGTTTCATTAGGTCCCATTTGTTTATTTTTGTTTTTATTTTCATTACTCTAGGAGGTGGGTCAAAAAAGATCTTGCTGTGGTTTATGTCAGAGTGTTTTTCCTATGTTTTCCTCTAAGTTTTATAGTGTCTGATCTTTCATTTAGGTCTTTAATCCATTTTGAGTTTATTTTTGTGTATGGTGTTAGGGAGTGTTCTAATTTCATTCTTTTACGTGTAGCTGTCCAGTTTTCCCAGCACCACTTACTGAAGAGGCTGTCTTTTCTCCATTGTATGTTCTTGCCTCCTTTGTCATAAATTAGGTGACCATATGTGCGTGGGTCTGTCTCCGGGCTTTCTGTCCCATACCATTGATCTATATTTCTGTTTTTGTGCCAGTACCATACTTTCTTGATTACTGTAGCTTTGTAGTATAGTCAGAAGTTGGGGAGCCTGATTCCTCCAGCTCCATTTTTCTTTCTCAAGATTGCTTTGGCTATTCGGGGTCTTTTGTGTCTCCATACGGATAGTAACATTTTAATTCTGTGAAGTTCTAATTCTGTGAAAAATGCCATTGGTAGTTTGATAGGGACTGCATAGAATCTGTAGATTGCTTTGGGTAGTATAGTCATTTTCACAGTATTGATTCTTCCAATCCAAGAACATGGTATATTTCTCCATCTGTTTCTGTCATCTTTGATTTCTTTCATTAGTGTTTTATAGTTTTCTGAGTACAAGTCTTTCGCCTCTTTATGTAGGTTTATTCCTAGGTATTTTGTTCTTTTTGTTGCAGTGGTAAATAGGATTGTCTCCTCAATTTCTCTTTCTGATTTTTCATTGTTAGTGTATAGGAATGCCAGAGATTTCTGTGCGTTAATTTTGTATCCTGCAACCTTACCAAATTCATTGATTCGTTCTAGTAGTTTTCTGGTGGTACCTGTAGGATTTTCTGTGTATCATGTCATCTGCAAACAGTGACAATTTTACTTCTCCTTTTCCAATTTGTATTCCTTTTATTTCTTTTTCTCCTCTGATTGCCGTGGCTAGGGCTTCCAAAACTATCTTGAATCATAGTGGCGAGAATGGACATCCTTGTCTTGTTCCTGATCTTAGTGGAAATGCTTTCAGTTTTTCATCATTGAGAATGATGTTTGCTGTGGGTTTGTCATATGTGGCCTTTATTATGTTGAGGTAGGTTCCCTCTATGCCCATTTTCTGGAGAGTTTTTATCATAAATGGGTGTTGAATTTTGTCAAAAGCTTTTCCTGCATCTATTGAGATGATCATATGGTTTTTATTCCTTAATTTGTTAATACGGTGTATCACATTGATTGACTTACGTATACTGAAGAATCCTTGCGTCCCTGGGATAAATCCCACTTGATCATGGTGTATGATCCTTTTAATATGTTGTTGGATTCTGTTAGCTAGTATTTTGTTCAGGATTTTTGCATCTATGTTCATCAGTGGTATTGGTCTGTAATATTCTTTTTTTGTGGTATCTTTTCTGGTTTTGGTATCAGGGTGATGGTGGCTTCGTAGAATGAATTTGGGAGTGTTCCTCCCTCTGCAGTTTTTTGGAAGAGTTTGAGAAGGGTCAGTGTTAACTCTTCTCTAAATGTTTGATAGAATTCGCCTGTGAAGCCATCTGGTCCTGGACTTTTGTTTGTTAGATGATTTTAAATTACAGTTTCAATTTCATTACTTGTGATATGTCTGTTTGTATTTTCTAATTCTTCCTGGTTCAGTCTTGGAAAATTGTACCTTTCCAAGAATTTGTCCATTTCTTCGTGGTTGTCCATTTTATTGGCATATAGTTGTTTGTAGTAGTGTCTTATAATCCTTTGTATTTCTGCAGTGTCAGTTGTGATTTCTCCTTTTTCATTTCTAATTTTATTGATTTGTGTCCTCTCTCTTTTTTTCTTGATGAGTCTGGCTAAGGGTTTATCAATTTTATCTTCTCAAAGAACCAGCTTTTAGTTTTATTGATCTTTGCTGTTGTTTTCTTTGTTTCTGTTTCATTTATTTCTGCTCCGATCTTTATGATTTCTTTCCTTCTACTGACTTTGGGTTTTCTTTGTTCTTCTTTCTGTAGTTGCATTAGGTGTAGGGTTAGGTTGTTTATTTGAGATTTTTCTTGTTTCTTGAGGTGAGATTGAATTGCTATAAACTTCCCTCTTCGAACTGCTTTTGTTGCATCCCATAGGTTTTGGGTTGTCGTGTTTTCATTGTCATTTGTTTCTGTGTATTTTTTTATTTCTTTGATTTCTTCAGTGATCTCTTGGTTATTTAGTAGCGCACTGTTTAGCTTCCATGTATTTGTGTTTTTACAGTTTTTTTCCTGTAATTGATTCCCAGTCTCATAGCGTTGTGGTCAGAAAAGATGCTTGATATGATTTCAATTTTCTTAAATTTTCTGAGGCTTGATTTGTGACCCAAGATGTGATCTATCCTGGAGAATCTTCCGTGTGCACTTGAAAAGAAAGTGTATTCTGCTACTTTCAGGTGGAATGTTCTTATAAATATCAGTTAAACCTATCTGGTCTGTTGTGTCATTTAAAGTTTGTGTTTCATTATTTATTTTCTGTTTGATCTGTCCTTTGGTGTGAGTGGGGTGTTAAGGTCCCCTACTATTATTGTGTTACTGTCGATTTCCCCTTTCATGGTTGTTAGCATTTGCCTTAGGTATTGGGGTGTTCCTACGTTGGGTGCATAAACATTTACAATTGTTATATCTTCTACTTGGATTGATCCCTTGATCATTATGTACTGTCCTTCCTTATCTTTTGTAACAGTCTTTATTTTAAAGTCTATTTTATCTGATACGAGTATTGCTACTCCAGCTTTCTTTTGATTTCCATTTGCATGGAATATCTTTTTCCATCCCTTCACTTTCAGTCTGTATGTGTCCCTAGGTCTGAAGTGGGTCTCTTGTAGACAGCATATATATGGGCCTATTTTTGTATCCATTCAGCCAGTCTGTGTCTTGGTTGGGGCATTTAATCCATTTACATTCAGGGTTATCGATAACCCTGAATCTCAATTGTTTTTGGTTTGTTTTTGTGGGTCTTTTTCTTCTCTTGTGTTTCCTGCCTAGAGAAGTTTCTTTAGCATTTGTTGTAAAGCTGATTTGGTAGAGCTGAATTCTCTTAGCTTTTGCTTGTCTGAAAAGCTTTTGATTTTTCCGTTGAATCTGAATGAGATCCTTGCTGGGTAGAGTAATCTTGGTTGTAAGTTTTTCTCTTTCATCACTTTAAGTATATCCTGCCACTCCTTTCTGGCCTACAGAGTTTCTGCTGAAAAATCAGCTGATAGCCTTATGGGGATTCCTTTGTATGTTATTTTTTGTTTTTCCCTTGCCGCTTTTAATACTTTTTCTTTGAATTCAGTTTTTGTTAGTTTGATTAATATGTGTCTTGGTGTGTTTCTCCTAGGGTTTATCCTGCATGGGACTCTCTGTGTTTCCTGGATTTGGATGACTATTTCCTTTCCCATGTTAGGGAAGTTTTCAACTATAATCTCTTCAAATATTTTCTCAGACACTTTCTTTTTCTCCTCTTCTTCTGGGACCCCTATAATTTGAATGTTGGTGCGTTTAGTGTTGTCCCAGAAGTCTCTGAGATTGTCTTCAATTCTTTTCATTCTTTTTTGTTTATTCTGCTCCTCAGCAGTTATTTCCACCATTTTGTCTTCCAGCTCACTTATTCGTTCTTCTGCCTCAGTTATTGATTCCTTCTAGTGTATTTTTCATTTCAGTTATTGTGTTGTTCATCTGTTTCTTCTTTAGTTCTTCTAGATCTTTGTTAAACATTTCTTGTATTTTCTCAATCCGTGCCTCCATTATATTTCCAAGATTCTGGATCACGTTTACTATCATTACTCTGAATTCTTTTTCAGGTAGATTGCCTATTTCCTCTGCATTTATTTGGTCTTGTAGGTTTTTACCTTGCTCCTTCATCTGTGACATTTTTTTTTGTCATCTCATTTTTTTTTTTTTTTTTTTTTTTTTTTTTTGATGTGTGGGATTGTGTTCCTGTCTTACTGGTTGTTTGGCCTGTGGCTTCCAACACTGGAGTTTGTAGGCTGTTGGGTAGAGCTGGGTCTTGGTGCCAAGATGAGGACCTCCAGGAGACCTCACTCCATTGAGTATTCCCTGGGGTCTGAGGTTCTCTGTTAGTCCAGTGGTTCGGACTCAGAGCTCCCACCACAGGAGCTTCGGCCTGAACCCCGGCTCGTGATCCAAGATCCCACAAGCCACGCGGGGCGGCAAACAAAAGAAAGGAGAACAATAACAAAGTAAAAAATATAATTAGACTAGGAAACTAACAGATATGTTAGAAAGAATATAAAACTATAGGTGAAACACCAACCAGAAGATAAAACAGAACCACAACAGTAAAAAAGAGGAGGCTAAAAATTTTTTTAAAAAAGGTGGAAAAGGCCTTGGCTGTGGAGGGCGGGGCCTAAGCAGGGGTGGGGTTTGGGTGGTGGGTCGGGCCTATGCTTAGGACCCACAGGGCTGGAAAAGGTCCTGGAGGCTGTTGGGGGTGGGGCTTAGGCTCAACAGAGTGGGCCCAGACATCCCTCCTGCCTCTCGTCTCAGAGGGCAGAGGACCCCACCTGGGAGCCCAGCAGGCTTCCTGGGCTCAAGTGGGTGGGGCAGACACCCACCGGTCCTGGAGGGCCCCCCCCACCTGCCTCTCCTGTTCTCCCCCTTCACCCCCAGGGCCACCTTGGCCTGCAGGGCTCCTCTGAGGGCATAGGACCTGGCCTGAGAGTCGGGCAGACTTCCCTGGCCAATTGGGCGGGGGAAATGCTGGGCGCGCTCCCCCCAATCTGAGCCCCTGAGGGTCCCTCCAGGCATGTGAACCCCTCCCCCTTCTCAGCCACCCCTCAGGGGCTCTGGTCCTGTCTGGCCTCCACTTCTCCCCACTCAGTCCCCTGACGTCCTACCAGTTCACTTGGAGGTTCTTCCTGTCTCCTTGGGCATCGAGGTCCCCCACCAGCGTCCAGCAGGCACCCTAGTTGTGGGGAGACAGGAACTCTGTGTCTTCCCACACCGCCATCTTGACTCCATCCCCAGTTTCATTCTTTTGCATGTGGATATCCAGTTTTCCCGGCACCATTTACTGAAGTCTGTCCTTTCTCCATTGTGTATTCTTGGCACACTTGTTAAAGATTAGTTGACCATATATGTGTGGGCTTATTTCTGGGCTCTCTGTTCTATTCCTTTGGTCTATGTGTCTGTTTTTGTAGCAGTTTCATACTGATTTGATTACTATAGCTTTGTAATACAGTTGGAAATCAGGAAGTGTGATGCCTCCAGCTTTGTTCTTCTTTCTCAGTATTGCTTTGGCTATTTGGGTTTTTATTTTGTTTTTTGTAGTTCCATACAAATTTTAGGATTTTTTTTCTATTTCTGTGAAAAATGCCATTGGAATTTTGGTGGGGATTGCATTGAATCTATAGATAGCTTTGCATAGTATGAACATTTTAACAATGTTAATTCTTCCAATTCAAGAACACAAAATATCTTTCCATTTGCCTTCTTCAGTTTCTTTGATCAATGTCTTACAGTTTTCAGTGTATAGGCCTTTCACCTCCTTGGTTAAATTTATTACTAAGTAATTTTTCAAAAGCTATTGTAAATGAAATTGTTTTCTTAATTTTCTTTTCGATAGTTCATTGTTAGTATATAGAAAAGCAACTAATTTTTAAATAAATTTTATTTATTTTAGGCTGCACTGGGTCTTTGTTGCTGCTCACAGGCTTTCTCTAGTTGCAGCGAGTGGGGGCTACTCTGTTGCGGTGCACAGGCTTCTCATTGCAGTGGCTTCTCTTGTTGCAGAGCACGGGCTTTAAGTGCACGGGCTCCAGTAGTTGTGGCACACAGGCTCAGTAGTTGTGGCTCGCGGGCTCTGGAGTGCAGGCTCAGTAGTTGTGGTGCACAGGCTTTGTTGCTCTGCGGCATGTGGGATCCTCCCGGACTAGGGCTCGAACCCATGTCCCCTGCACTGGCAGGTGGATTCTTAACCGCTGCGCCACCAGGGAACAAAAGCAACTAATTTTTGTATGTTGGTTTTGTATACTGAATTTGTTGATTACTTCTAACAGTTTTTTGGTAGTCTTTAGCATTTTCTAAAGACTAATATATGGTATTAAGATCATGTCATCTGGAAACAGAAAGTTTTACTTCCTCCTTTCCTATTTGGATGCCTTTCATTTCTTTTTCTTGCCTAATTTCTCTGGCTAGGTCTGTGTTGAATAGAAGTGGCAAGAGTAGGTATCTTTGTCTTGTTCCTGATCTTACAGAGTGGGCATCATTGTCTTGTTCACTACTGGGTATGAAGTTAGCTGGGGGCTTGTCATGTGTGGCCTTTATAACATTGAGGTACATTCTTTCTATACCTAATTTGTTGAGAGTTTTCATCATGAAAGGATGTTGAATTTTGTTAGATGCTTTTTCTGTATTTATTGAGATGATTGTACGATTTTTATTCTTCATTCTGTTAATGTGGTGTATTGATTTGTGTATGTTGAATCATCCTTGCATAGTAAGGGTAAATCCCACTTGATCATGATGTACGATCCTTTTAATGTGCTGTTGAATTCAGTATGCTAGTGTTTTGTTGAGGACTTTTGTGTTCACCAGGGATATTGGTCCGTAATTTTCTTTTCTTGTAGTGTCCTTGTTTGGTGTTGATGTCAAAGTAATGCTGTCCTTGTAGTATGAATTTGGGAGTGTTTCCTCCTCTTCAGTTTTTTGGAGGAGTTTGAGAAGGATTGGTATTAATTCTTATTTAAATGTTTGGTACAATTCACCAGGAAACTGTCTGGTCCTGGGCTTTTCTTTCTTGGGAGGCTTTTGACTACTGATTAAATCTCCTTACTTGTTATTGGTCTGTTCAGATTTTCTATTTCTTCATGATTCAGGTTTGGTAGGTTGTATGTTTCCAGGAATTTATCCATTTCCTCCAGGTTATCCAATCTGTTGATGTGTAATTGTTCATAGTAGTCTCTTCCAACCCTTTGTATTTCTGTGGTATTAGTTGTAATGTCTCCTCTCATTTCTGATTTTAAGTCTTTTCTCTGTTTTTTAAAATTGGTCAAGCTAAAAGTTTGTCAGTTTTGTTTATCTTTTTTTAAAAAACAGCTCTTAGTTTCACTGATATTTTCTATAAGTTTTCTAGTCTCTCTTTCCTTTATTTCTGCTCTGATCTTCATTATTTCCTTTCTTTTGCTAACTTCAGGCTTAGTTTTTTTTCTTTTTTTAGTTCCTTGAGGTATAAACTAGGTTGTTTATGTGAGAGCTTTCTTTTTTCTATTATGTATTTATTTTGCGTGCGCCATGCAGCTTGCAGGATCTTTGGTCCCCCACCAGGGATTGAACCCAGGCCACAGCAGTGAAAGCACCAAGTCCTAACCACTGGTCCACCAGGGAACTCCCTCTTTTTTCTTAATGTAGGCATTTATTACTGTGAACTTCCCTCTTTGAACTGCTTTTGCTGCATCCCATAAATTTTGGTGTGTAGTACAAGGGACCCTTGAACAACACAGGTTTGAACTGTGTCATCTACTTATATGCACATTTTTTCAGTAAATATGTATTATACTACTACACAATCCTTAATGTGTTGAATGTGCAGATACAGTCAGCCCTCCAAATATGTAGTTGTTCCGTAAGTTATATGCAGATTTTTGACTGTGCGAAGGGTTGATGCCCCTAAACACTGCTTTGTTCAAGGGTCAACTGTATTTCCATTTTTGCTTCTAGATATTTTGTTTCCCTTTTGATCCTCTTTGATTTCTTCATCATACTACTATTTTTTTTTCTGCGGTACGCGGGCCTCTCACTGTTGTGGCCTCTCCCGTTGCGGAGCACAGGCTCCGGACGTGCAGGCTCAGCGGCCATGGCTCACGGGCCCAGCCGCTCCGCCGCATGTGGGATCTTCCCAGACCAGGGCACGAACCCGTGTCCCCTGCATCAGCAGGCAGACTCTCAACCACTGCGCCACCAGGGAAGCCCATACTACTATTTTTTAAAATATTTATTTGGTTGCATCAGGTCTTAGTTGCCCCACAGCATGTGGGATCTTAGTTCCCCGACCAGGGATCGAACCTGCATCCCCTGCATTGAAAGGCGGATTCTTAACCACTGGACCACAAGGGAAGTCCCCATCATACTACTTTTAAGTCTGTTTCTAAAACATAGATGATGACAATCATGCGACTCCCACAAACACCAGACTTGGGGGTGGTAGTGGTGGTAGATTTGGCTCTTTGCAGGGATTTAATAGACGGCAGCAAGGGAGGCTGAGCCTAGTCAGGGTTCCTGCCGTGAGCTCAGCCATCTGCCAGCCCCTGCAAGCAAGTGTTCAGTTATTGATCGGCTCCGCATCAGAGCTGTTTGTCATCAGATGCTTCCCCAACTTCACCAAGTGAGAACTTCGGTCACTGAGGTAAGACCATTCGCGAATAAACACCACATCCCTCCATCTCCTCTCTCCACAGCCAGCAAATGGAAGAGGACCCAGGTGTGCAGGAACTGGAGGCCCTGATAGACACGATCCAGAGGCAAGGGAAAGATCGCCTGTGTAGGGACAACATCCGCAAGATGTTTCAAATTTATGACAAGGAAGCTTCAGGACATGTGGACAGGGAGATGTTCTTTAAAATCTGTGACTCTTTTCACCTCCCAGTTGATGATTCCTTAGTTAAGGAGGTGAGTAGGAGTTCCTCTTCGGGGTTGATTGCAGAGGCTGGGCACCGCTCACTCGTTCCCAAAGGCAGTTGCATTTGTGTTTCATTTTAACTGGGGAAGACTTGGGGTGTTCAGATCTGCTATTTGGTCCTGATTATGGCATTTGCCCTCGACTCTAGCATTGGCATCCTTTCCTAACTGCTGCTGTAGGGCATCTCTTTAAGTGGGCAGGGGCCAGACAGCACAGAGCGGCCAGTGAGCCATGTCAGGGCTAAAGGAGGGTGGCTGCCAAGGGCAGATTGAAAAAGTGGACTGAGAGGGATGGTGGGAGCCTTTGACACCTTCACAGCCTACGTTAGCCCATCAGTAGGGCTGGCGTGGGAGAGGGCGTGACCGCTGCCCTGGACAGCAGCATCCGCCAGTAGGGGTCCATGGTCAGCTGCCAGTGGAGGGGTGACATGGACGATCTCCTCCAAGAGTTTCCACGAGGGAGCTGAAGAGGGCATTTCATACCTCTTTTTCGTTATAAACCCCTTTGACCAGTGTTCCCCTAGAAGTCGGGACTAACTTTCTCCCACTGTTGCCAACGATGGTGGCTAATGTTATTGAGACATTCTCACTGATTCAGAACATTGTGATGCTGTAGTCCTTCTTAATGATACGTTAGGAAAAAGGGATGTTTGGAAGTTAGGACTCATTTAGGGAAGCCTTCTGTTTGGGGCCAGTGTGACTAGGTTGGAGATGAGGGTTTTTCAGACGGGAACATTAGCAAGGAGGGAGGGAGGCAGGTAGAAGGGTAACAGTTCAAGTGGGCCAAACGCCCATCTAGCTTCCCAAGTTTCAGGCTGACAGCACACCCAGCCTTCGATTTCTAAGTCATTTGTGCTATCTGTGACCTGACCTGGGAGAGAGGAGCTGCAGTCAGGGGCGGTGGGACAGGGAAAGCAGGGGCGGGATGGATTTGCACACGTCCTTAAAGTAGCCACAGCAGATCAGTGTGCTTACTGCCACTCACAGGTGTTTCAGGGGACTTGGTTTGAGCAGTGACATGACTAGATTTTTCTTTTAGGCTGTGATAGCAGCAACCTCTGCTATTCTAAGTCTTACTCTGTGCTGACTGGATGGACAGAGTCTTGTAATTGAATATAAGAACAAAAATGCTTGGAAATGACAGTACTCTTATAAATGTTAAACCTGAAACCTTGGGCAGGCCATTTACTCCATCTGAGCTTTGATTTCGTGAAGATGGGGATACTCTGACCTACCTTCCCGGTTTACAGGATCATTTCAGAATCAGCCAAGGATATATAAAAAGCCTGAGCTGGTTTACAAAGGCAGGGGACAGGCACTAAAGAGTGCTGTGCAGCTGAGCTGAAAGCAGCCCATCTGTCTCTCATGGGCTCCCCTTCTCTCTCCCGCAGCTCATCAGGATGTGCTCTCACGGAGAAGACAAGATTGACTACTATAACTTCATCCGTGCTTTCTCCAGCTGACCTGCTGAGGACAGAACGCAGCACAGTATTTTGAGGTTGGGCCTACGTATACCTGTACTCTTCATAGAGGCATTTACAGAGCTCTTGAAATTATATTTCCTTTTTGGTTCTTTTACCACTGAAGTCTAAATTAAATTGGATCTTGTAGGAGCTAAGGTTGGTGCCTTATTTAGGGAGGGGAGATAGGGGTGTTGTGATGGTTAATTTTATGTGTCAACTTGACTAGACAGTGGGGTGCCTGGACATTTCTGGGTGTGTCTATGAGGCCGTTTCTGGATGAGGTTAATATTTGAGTTGGTGGATGGGGTAAAGCAGATGGCCCTCTCCAACGTGGGTGGGCCCCACCCATTCCATTAAAGGCTTGAATAGAACAAAAAGGCTGACCTTTCCCTAATGAGAGAGAATTCCTCTGGCCTGCTTTGACATCGGCTTTTTCCTGCTTTTGGACTCAAACTGAGACATCGGCTCTTCTGGGGCTCCAGCCCACTGGCCTTCAGACAGGAACTACTCCGTCAGCCCTCAGAGGCCTCCAGGTCGCTGGCTACAGATACTGGAGCTTGTCAGCTTCCTCGGTTACAGGAGCCAATTCCTTAATCGTCAGTCTCTTTCTATCTATATATACAGCCTATCGGTTCTGCTTCTCTGGAGAAAGGACCCTGACTAATGCAGGTGTAGAGTGACTAAGATCAGGAGGAGGATGCATAGAATTTGCTCAGACAGACATCAGGTCGGGTGTGGTGCTGCAGACAGCGCTGCCTGCCCCGCCCCGCCGGAAAGTAGACACCATGTTTTCCAATTGCAGTTCTAGGCCCATTAGTAGACCTGCATTTTATTTCATTTTATTATTTATTAAATTTATTTTTGGCTGCGTCGGGTCTTTGTTGCTGTGTGTGGGCTTTCTCTAGTTGCGGCGAGCGGGGGCTACTCTACGTTGTGGTGCGTGAGCTTCTCACTGCAGTGGCTTCTCTTGTTGCGGAGCACGGGCTCTAGGCACGCGGGCTCAGTAGTTGTGGCTCACAGGCTCTAGAGCGCGGGCTCAGTAGTTGTGGTGCATGGGCTTAGTTGCTTTGCGGCATGTGGGATGTTCCCGGACCAGGGCTTGAACCCGTGTCTCCTGCATTGGCAGGCAGACACTGTGATAATAGGAAATATCACAGTGTGGTACACTGATTTGTTTCAAATGAGTGTGTATTTACTGGGTCATGATGTAAAACATTTCTTGATGTGGGCTGTAGTTAAAAAAAAAAAAAAAATTTAGAAAAACTGCTTTTAGAGAGCCTGGCCTCAAGATAGGCAGAAAAGACTAGTAGCAGCTACTGGTTATCGACTGAGCTCTGATGGACTTTTCAGAAGCAGGGCTGCTCCTTAGTTGAAGTCAGCCACCAACTTCATCTTTATAAATGCTGTCTCTGATTCCTTCCTACCTGTACTCTGTCTATACCACCAGGGGCCTGAAAATACCATCTAATTAGGGTGTATCAAGCCCGTATCTGTAGGCTTTAGGGGTACCTGAGAAGACATCTAGATGTTTCCAGAAAATCAAGGGTCACTTGGGTGAGTGACTAGCCTGCTGGTGTACGAGCACGAGCATGTTCCTATAAGAAATTATTGAGTGCTTTATTTGAGCCATGAACTTAGCATTCACTATCCCTAAATCTTACCACCACCATTCCCTGCAAAAACAGGCAAACCAGCCAGCCGACACACCCCCAAAATGCTGAGCCCAGATGAGTAAGCAGGCTCAGAAAGGCCGACTGCCCAAGGTCACCAGCTTCTCCGGCTGAGCCGCTTGCTCTCCGTTGGCACCGTGCCTTTGCCTCAGGTACATGGTTCCTGTTTGGTCCTCACCAAACAGGAACATACTCTGTGATGCACTGAAGCCACACCCTAATCAATTCCCAGATAGCCATCTAAGAGGTGGAATAAAATGATTGATTGCAAGTTAAAAAAAAAAAAAAGCAAATGTGAGCATCCAGATAAAAAGGAATAGAAGGAATTATACCCGAGACAAGTAGGCGAATAATTCAATGCCTTTTATTCAGTTATTTCAAAAATATTTGTTGATCATTTGTTTCAAAATGTACATTTTTAAAAATCCATACAAAACCGTAATTTGTTTTAAAACCGGACAGAAAAAAAAAGGATTTGGAAAAATGTTCACTGAAAGTAAAAAGAGCCACCCCCCCCAAAAAAAAACCCTTTTACATGAAAGCATAAATATGGCAGGTACAAATTTTCCTTGAGTTCCTTGTTGAAATTTGGTCCATAACATGAACAGGCTAAAGTAGAAAAACAAAAAAAACGCTTTGTCCACATTTGCATTATGAGTTGCTCAGGGCACCGGCAGCCTCAGCTCATCCTTCAGATGTTTGTTAAACGAGGAACTGAAAAAATGAGGTGTGTAGTCTCATTACATAAACACTTGAATCTGTACCCAAGGAAATGGTGGTACTTACAACCAGTCAGATCTGATCAGATGACCAGGGCTGTCCAGGTGTGGCCGATTCCCAGGAAAACCTCCTTCCTCTCCACACGAACAAGAAACTCTAGAACCCTTACAAGCGAACTGATGGTGATGCCTCAGGTGTCACACGGATCTTATTCCCAGATGCTGACTTATTAATGCCCCATCATGAGGATGGTGTTTTTCCTTTTCAACAGTTTTAAAACTATATGGACTTCAAAGATGATGCTACAGTGTTCCACTTAGAGTGCCACCAGGGTCACAAGAATGACAGCAACAGAGGGAGCGTGGCTACTGTTTCTTCTATGGGGATGACGACCACCCTCCCGTGGGTCCTGCCCGCCCCAGTGGCCAGGCACTGGAAGGGACAGACGGCCTGTGGGAAAGACCACTGGCTAGGAGAGGTATTGCACAACCCGGAAG
>NW_006778796.1:4601871-4605807 GCF_000442215.2 Lipotes vexillifer
GAGCGGGGACGAGGCAGGCGAGGGGTGGGCACACCGCGTGGGGGGAGGGGTGTCCTGCAACAGTCCCCCTGGACCCACGTCAGACGGGCACCTGTGAGCGCCGCTTGTGACCGGGAAGTGAGAGTAAACACCTTACCGCAGAAACGCGGGGTCGAACGGGAAGCAGGATGGAGAAGAGGCTGGAGCCAGGGTGCCGCCTCTTTCCCGTGCGAGGGGAGCTGGATGAACAAGGCTTACCACGTGGGCCGAGGCGCGGAGGTCTGGTGCCCCTGGGAGCCCCGAGCTTCCCTGACAGGCAGGTGCCCATGAAGGGGCCCTCACCAGACACAAGGGAGAAACTGGACACCACCAGACCCGGACAGTGGCGGGGGTGGCGGTGAGGCTAAGACGAATGAGGTGAAACTGTCACAATCCGTGTCCCTTTAACATGTAACTGCCAGGGCCCGGGGGGGCTGGCCACACAGTGCAAGTGGAGGCCAGGAGACCATGGCACATAAGGCACTTCTGACACAAAAAGATAGATACAGGATCAGCTTGGGGCAAAAAGGGGCCGCGCAGAGCCAGAATCCCCGTGCTTTTCGGGGCCCTCTGTAAAGAGAGCGAGCCGCGGGGAGGAGGGGGCAGGGGACTGGCAGTCACCCTCAGCCTTTTGAGAGGAGTCACTGTTCACGAGAGAACTAGGCTCCAGGGAGGAGCTGGTGAAGGCTCCTCGCGGGGGCCGGAGACTCGGCCTAAGTTCCAGGTGATCTGTCCAGACCCAGTTCTCCAGTCCTGCCCAGTCCCTCCTGAGGAGCTGGGCTGTGAGCTAGGATGGCAGCCGGGAGGGGGAGAAAGGCCACTCCCCACAGAAGCAGAGGCCCCGGCCATCAGGAACGGTTCTGTTCACTGCGACGCTGACGCCCCAGCAGGGGAGTGGGTCCCGTGCAGACCTCCCTGCCTGCCTGGCCCCCAGGCCTAGCACAGACCACCAGGGAGGCTGAAGCCCAAAGGAAACCCTAAGTGGTGGTGGGGCTTCGCGCCACTTTGAATTTAAAAAGGCTCCCAGGGACTAGAATTGTGTGTGGAATCGGGAGGGGGCGCACTCTCCGCCCCTGTACCTCTTACTCAGCACTTAGGAGAAAGTCAAAGGTACGGAGAAAGAAGGTCCCCAAAGCAAACCCAGCTGCATGCATCCCAGAACAGCCCGCCCGGCGCCAAGGGTTTCAAGTCAAGAGGAGCCTCTGCAGAGGTGGCCAGAGCACAGGTGTCGAGTCTGGTTTCTGAAACGTTGGTAGCTTCACCTTGGGACAGGAAGGGAAAAGGTTCTCTGCCACGATGCAGGTCTGGCTTGGCCTGCTTCTCCTTCCCCCAGAACCTACCCTGCCTTCAGAAGGGGCACCTGATAGCTACTATAGTGTAGCTATGAGAGCCTGGAGGGTAAAAATAACTTCCCATCACGGAGCCTCCAAGGAGGGGCACTGGCAGCTGGGATCACCTGTCCATCCCCCAGCCTCCTCTCCCACGCCACCCTGCTCGGCGCCCATGCACATGTGCCAGCCAGGGATGCTGGGAGGGCGGGGGCTGCTGAGGTAGGTTAGCATCTGCTCTCCTCCTAGCGGGTGGCACCGAGCGGCCTCTCAAACTTGGGGGTGTCTGGCCGGGCCTTCACAGTGTTTAAGACTGAAGAAGACAGCCAGAACGGCCAAATCAGGACAAGCCAACCCAACAGGCTCTCAGGACGAACTGGAAGTGAGTTCTTGCGGCCCCTGGTAACATGCTTCGAGCCAGCCTGCCCTGGCTTGGCTCTGCTCTGAAGCAAACATGCCAGGCACGCCCGGGGTGACAGAGCACCTACAGTTTTCCTCTCACCCTCCCCTCAAACCATTCCTGAAACTGGCCGGTGGGATGCTAGCCTCACGCGTGGCCTCAGGGGTTTCACGCAGCAGGAAAGAATTTCCCAACTCTCAATCAGGGACCCAACCCCATCCTTTAGGATGTGGCGAAGAGTTGGCCCGGCCCCGGGCTGGTGGTACTACCTTGAGGAGGCACACGGTACGAGGGGCCAACTTACAGGAGACCAAGGGCACACCAAGCACGTGTGCTCTGGCGGCGATCACCTCTGAATGTTTGAAGAGTCACTGCCCGATGGCAGGACCTCGGCTACAGCTCCCACCTCCTGAGCCCACAGCAGGGAGGCCAAGTACCCGCTGAAGGCATGACTCAGCAGGGCTCCCTGGTGGGGGGCGGCCTCCCGCACGCAGCAGGAGCAGTGCCAAGGCCAGGGACACAGCCTGGAGAGGACTGGGCCAGGCTTAAGAGGCTGCAGGCTGACGTGGGCTGCACAGCATCCCTAGGCCAAGTAGGAACACTGGCTCAGTCACAGTCACAGCCACAGCCACGAGCGGGGAGGGAGGACCATTTGACTGAATGGCTGAGGGGTTCCAGACTGGGCCTGCGGGGTTGGTACAAGCTGCCCTTTCACCAACATTCTGCTTTGCAGCCCAGATAAGTGTCAGGGAAGGAGAAGGAAAGATGGGAGGAATTCGCATTTTCAAAAGCAGTGTCCCTCTCCTAAGGGTAGTCAAAGTAAGAGAAGTTCTTCCCATCTCCCCGGCCTAATCCTGCACGGAGAGATGAGGGTCTACCAGCGTGTCAGGAAGCAAATCCCCAGGCACTGGTAGATTAAAACTTCTTTCTGATGCAAGTGTTCTGGAGAAGGGAGCTGCCTTGATGAAAAGACCCACTTCCCCGCTTTCTGGGTAATAATCCAGTTTGGTTTCTACTGTGATGTCAGGAAGAGGACCAGCACATCAAATGACACTAACATTCTTGTGCCCACAGCATTCAGGCCTCCTTGCTGAGAGCCTAGCTCCTTGCTGGAGGCCTTGTCTTTGGGGAGAGGGGGGAGAACATGTGCGGGAAGGGGGGCCAAAAGACGCACATCAGCACGGCTGTATCTGACCATCTAATCAGCAGAGCGATTCGGAGTCAGCCTGGTTTCAAACCATCTAAAACGCTGTGGGTGTGCTCAGCCAACGGCAGCAGAGGACAATGATAATTCCAAGACACTCAGCAAGTGAGGCCAGAGGACAAGGGGCCCAGGTGACCGACCCTGGGGCACCAGGGGCCATGGGGGGCTTAGTGTTCCTGCCGCGAGAGAGATGAAGTCAGGTGCAGGGCCAGCGCCCAACTGGGCTGCTGGGCCTGGGGTTTAAAACCAGCATGTCCCCGGCCAGGCTGGTTTGTTAACTGCTGCTTGGTTTGGTTTTGGATGCTGGTAAACAGTGGGAAGAGCAAGGTTGGCGCCTCCATCATTTCTGCCGCATTACCTTTCCAGAAGAGCCCGCCGCTCCGGTCGCTTTGTCGTTGCTGCAGAGTGGGAAGACTCGTCCTCCTTCAGCGCGTCCCCGACAGACAGAGTGGGCTGGTGTCCAGGACCGGCCACTGGTGAGCTCTCCCGAGTCATGGGACCCGAGACAGCACCATCCTTCTGGACCGAGTCATCATGTCCCAAAGCCAAATGCCTTGGCACTTCCAACTAGCAGCGGCCCCACGGGGCCTCAGGATGGTGCGTGCAGGACTGGAATCATACTCTCGTCAGTTCCTCAGCACCTAGGAGACGACGATCCAGGAGGGCCAGTCTCCCCTTCTGCTGCCCATCCGCACGGGGATCTGCCGCTGGTCCTGGTGGAGGCTCCCCGGCACGAGGCTGCCGACCCGGACAGGTCCTGGGGACTGGGTGGGGGACGGCCAGCAATACAGGCTTCGCCTCCTCTCGTTGTAAAAATCAGACACAGAAAAATTGCACAGTAAGGTAAATTAACAAGTAAAAAGAGAAGGAAACAGCTGTGAAGGAAGAGAAAGAGGAGGCCAGCAGAAGGGTAACCGTGAGAGGCCAGGCTTCTAGAAAACCCGACACAGGACAGAGGTGAGGACGTGAGGTGGCTGGAGGGAGGG
>NW_006778796.1:4605817-4607034 GCF_000442215.2 Lipotes vexillifer
ATTTTTGGTTTTATTGAGAATGGTTCACAGAGGAGAGGAGAAAGCCAAGACGTAAGGAAGAGGAAAAGGCCCTGTGTGAAGACAGGTTTCTGCTGTGTGAGATGGGGCATCGGAGCAGGAGCGGGGCCTTCTTGCTGGGCCCGTGAGAGCAATCCTGTTCTCAGCACTTTGGCCCTAAGGAGACTTGAGTTTCTTAGTCCGTGTGGAGGTTCCGTTCTCTGCTTTCACCACTCCGTTTTCGTGGTAACCTGGGAATGAAGGGAGACAAATGCGGTGTTTCCGCTGGGGCTGGGGCAGGAGGCTGCACACAGGATGAGCCGAGGGGACCCAGGCTGCAGCCCCCACAGCAAAGGGCACCAGCAGGCGGCTCCCCAGTGGCTCCTGCCCCCCCCCCAAGGGTCTTGCTTCACTTGAGGTGGGTGGTCTCTGACTGTCCTTCCGCGGGAGGGGCTGGATGACACACAGCCACCAGGGGACAGGCAGAGGCCCGCCCGCCGCCCGCCCGGGCCAGAGGCAGGGCCAGAGCCTAGGCCTCAGCTCCTCTCAGGCCCCTGCGGGGCACCAGCCCCCTTCAGCAGAGGTCCCAGGAGCGGAACGGTCGGGAGGAGGTAAAGAGGCTGCAGGGACTAGGCCTTACTCGTACTCCTCACCTGGCGCTCCTCTGACAGCAAAAGCGTGCTTTTCATTGTTGCCCTAAACACCCCCGTTTGCTCGCTCAAAGTCAGGCACACCTGGCTGCCGCCACCCCGCCCCACCCCGTACCCGCCCCACCGCCAGCCGGGCCTGACTCCTTGTCACACGCAGCCGCGCACGCGCCCTTGCCGAGCAGGCCACACCTGGAGAGAGGCCGGTGACTCAGGAAACAGAGCCTGGTGCAGACAGGCCCCCAGGCTGGACAGAGAGCACGGGGCTGGCAGCGAGCGCCCCAGGACCTGGCGGGGGCCAGAGGAGAAGCGGCTGTCTCCCGAACGCTGCCCCCCGAGCACTGTGTCCCCTCAGGCCACCCCTGAAGAGAGATGCAGAGCCAGCATCCTGGGAGACGGCCAGGCCGAGATGTGGAGCAGGGGGGCGGGTGAGGACCCAGAGAGCATCAGCCGCCCTTGATGGGGTCCCCGAGGCCACCCTGCAGACATGCTTCCAGCCAGAGCTCCCCACCCAGCTGCCACCCTGCCCACCGCAGCAGCGAGGGCCCCCGCCGCGTCGGCCCGCCCCACCCA
>NW_006778796.1:4607130-4607434 GCF_000442215.2 Lipotes vexillifer
GGGGGGCCCCCGCCCGCCCCGCACGGACCCGGCACTCACCCGACTCCCTCTTGATGAGCCTGGCTGCCAGCCTGGGTGCGGCGGGCACTCTGCGCTTGGCGCTCTGCTCGCTCCAGTGCTCGCGCCAGTGCCGCAGCTGGGAGTGGATGAAGCGCCACATGAGCCAGGCCTGGGCGGCGCACACCAGGAGCAGCACGCACAGCCTGTGGGCAGAGGGCTCGGTGGGCTCCAGCTGCACGTGCCCTGGGCAGGGGGCAGGCCAGGATCCCGTGGTGCCCGGCCCACCACCACCTCCGGGAAGAGC
>NW_006778796.1:4607444-4637939 GCF_000442215.2 Lipotes vexillifer
CTGCTCCAGGTGCCTCAGGGCGGGCGGAGGGACCAGTGGAAGGAGGTGACAGATGCGGGTCCAGCTCCTGTCACACCGCCCCGTGCCTGCTGGACCCACAGCGAAGAGCACGGCCCATGTAAGCCCCGTGTACGTCGGAAGGGTTCAAGTGAACTGAACTACGATGCAGCAGAAATAATTCTAGAAGTGCGGCTTCTCACCCGGCGAGCCACGTAGAAGCTGAGCAACCTGGACAAACCTCTGACCCCCACTGGGCCCCGGGTGTCATGGAGACCGTGGCCTCCTCGCTGCCCTCCTGGCTGCTGTGCGAGGCCACTGGCCACACTGTTGAGAACACGCTGTAAAGAGCCCACGCGTGGTTGTAACAGCCAACTGAGAGGCTGGACGTGAACCCGGCACCCACAGTGAGGCACGGGCCAGGGGAGGGGTTCCCAGCGGTACCAGCACCAGGCCTGCAGCCTGACGGACCGGGGCCAGGGAGGGAAGACGGCTGTGATGGAAGCAGGAGGCTGGCATCTCTTCTCCCCTCAGGCCAGCTGTCTGAGATCCGCCCCCCAAACATCACGGTGTGGGAGACCTAGTGGTCTGCGGCCTCCTGACCTTCGGCAGAAGTTGTGCCAAGTTCGGGAGGCTCCTTCCCAACTCACCTGCAAAGTAACGTGTTGAAGTTCCCTTTCTCGGGGTCAAAGGCCTGGTTTTCCACGCGAGCAAGGCCAAAGCCAATGGCCAGCACGGCGAGGGTGAGGATGAAGAGGCGGGTGACTCCAAATGCAGCAGCCCAGGCGTTAAACCTGCCCGAGGAGTGGGGGAGGTACGTCAGCCTTCAGGCAGCAAGCGGGGAGAGGGTCCAAGGGTGGCCGAGGAGGGTGCTTGAGGGATGAGGTGTCCAGAGTAAGACGCTCCAGGAAAAAATAACGCCAGGGCCCTGCCTACCGCCAGCGCGGGGCCCTCCCCTTCGCCGGGCCTCAGCCCGTCCGCATCACTCACAGCTTCTCGTTGTTCTCGTCTGCAAAGTAGCAGAGCCGAGCCATGTGAAAGAGGAACTCGGTCGAGTATTGCAGCAGGAGCAGGACCAGCCCCAGGCGGCTCAGGCTGCGGAGACACAGACAAGCCTCACAGTCCCCACGAGGCACCGCGAGAGTGGGAGGCAAGGGGCCTGGGCTCCTCTCTCCACTCCCGCCCTCCCTGCGAGCCCCGCCTCATCCTTCAGGATTCAGATCTGCTGCCACACCTTCAAGAATTTTCCTTAATACCGACCCCCAGTATGTCACCTGTCCCGTCTGGGCCCAGCGCCCCTCCTGCTCCCACTGTGGCCCTGGCTGCCTTCGCAGCACCTGTCACTCTGTGTTCATCACCTGGCACGGGACCACGCACAGAAAAGGTGCTCAGAACAAGTTGCTGAGCTTTGCGTGTAGAAATATGAGGGACTGGCGGGAGGGGATTCCTACCATCTGATTTTTTTTTGTCATCCAAGTCTTCACAGCCAAGAGGTATACGAAGAAGCAAAACTCAACACAACATCAAAATATGTGCTAGTGAACCAACCTCTTCAAACACGAGCCCCCATTCCCATGCCCCCTGCTCACTTGCAGGCACGATGCTCTTACTGACTTTCCCAGGCAGTCTGCTGCCGATGGTCGGCTGTGGTTCAAACAGACGCAAGAAGGCTGCACAGTGAAGTTACAGGTGCTGCTGAGGAGGCAGGGCCTTGGGAAGTCAGGGAGATACTGGGGGGCTGGGCTGAAGAGGGACCCCGTGATTCCACCCAGGGGGACCAAAGAAGTGCGGAACCATTCAGGAAAGTAACTGGATCCTGAGAACGGTCAAGAGAATGATGTGAAAATCCAGTGTCTCCACACAGCCGAGGGTGCCCAGCAGGATCCTGCCCTTGACCATCTCAAACCTTACCGCCCAGCTCTGCTCCCACCTCAGGGCCCTGACCCTGTGGTCCCCTCTCCTGCACAGCTCCACCCAGGTATCCACCTGCCTGGCTCTGTCACTCGCGCCTCTACCCGAGTCCCCTCCTCAGAGAACTCTTCTCACCACAGGGGGCCAAGTAGACGAGTCCGCCGTCCCGTCACCCTGCGTTACTTTCCTCCTCACACTTAACCACCTGGGGAAACTCTCTCATTTCCTTATTTATGGTCCACCCCCCGGCCCCACTAGAACAGACAGCCCAGGAGAGCAGGGCCTTGTCTGCCTTCACCCAGATGGAACTGCCCCTCCTGAAGCAGGGCTGGGCCCATGGGTGAGTGAAGGCCCCCAGCGCCCAGCTCTCCCCAAACAAGACCCCGCATCACTGGCCACTTCAAAGGTCTGTGTCTTCCTTGGGAAATCCTACAGCCGAGGGTCTCTCCTTTCCCCACACTCACTCACTTCTGAAAACTAGATTAAAAGGAGTGGAGAGGGGCTTCCCTGGTGGCGAAGTGGCTGAGAGTCCGTCTGCCGATGCAGGGGACACGGGTTCATGCCCCAGAGTGGGAGGATCCCACATGCCGCGGAGCGGCTGGGCACGTGAGCCATGGCCGCTGAGCCTGTGTGTCCGGAGCCGGTGCTCCGCAACGGGAGAGGCCACAACACTGAGAGGCCCGCGTACCGCAAAAAAAAAAAAAAAAAGGAGTGGAGAGAGGCGGCCGCACATTGAGCCGGGCCGGCCTTGCTGGGGCCGGGCCAGCATGATCGCGGAGGACCGGCTGCTCTGCCTTCTGCTCTAGCCTCTTTCCAGAACAAGAACTCGGCCCAAACAGGGTCAGACCCTGCCCTGCTCCTCTCCGTCCCCATCCTTGCGGCACGGCTTCCTCACACCCACCTGCCCACCCATACAGGAGCCTGCGACACGAGAGCAGAGCTGCACCCACACGGCCTCTGCCCCTCAGAGGCCCAGCCAGGCACGGACGCCGCTCTCGGCCTCCAGAGACCACAGAGCAGACCCGGCTCCGGTCCCTCGGGTCAGTCATTCTCACGGGATGCCTGCCATGCGGACCCAGGAGACCCCGGGCCCACGACCCCTGGGCACCTGAGCAGGTTATACAGCGCGTGCTCTCCTATACCGCAAAAGCCAAGCCCAAGAAAACTCCAAACTAGAAGGATAGGTCCTGCTCAGCAGTGATTCTCTTCACAACAGAGACACTCAAGGCGACAGCAACTCTGCTGACATGAGGACAACCAAGCAGTGACGACTCTATCCTTCATTACAAATCGAAGGAAAGAGGAGTCTGGGGCCACGAGCTCTGACAGTGCCGCCGGCTGGACGCATGGGGCAGGAGCCCCGCTCAGGCTGCCCTCAACCTGCAAAGCCCTGGTTCACGGCCCGCGTCCCTGGGATCCTTCCCTGGCCCTGTCTCGGGCTGAGGTAGTCGCTCCTCTGGGTTCCCACAGCAGGTGGTCCATACGGTAGCACAGTGCTCATCCCACTAACCGTCTTTACCTTTGTCTGTAACTGTCTCTCCTGCTCGGCAGAGAATAATCCAGCAAACATAAAGGAACCCTGCATTATCCATCTGTGTATTCCCAGGTCTTAGCATGGTGCTTGGCACACAGTAAGTATCTAAGAAATGCCTCCTGATTAAATGACTGTGTGGAGAGAGGCACAGACATAAAAGGCAGGGAGATCTGGCCCGCTCCGGGTGTCACTCACTTTAAGAGGTACGCGCCCGCAATATGGACCAGGTACAGGCAGATGTACTGGAGCTGCCGGGGAATCTCCTCCTGCAGACAAGAGAGGCAAACAGGACACGTGCTCATTCCCTAACTGGAGATGCAGGGGGAGGTAGAGGAACAGGGGGAGTGCAGAAGGACATGGCAGGCCTGTAGGTCCCACCGGAGACATGCGCACCTGGCTGCACAAAGTCTGAAGGTGACTCAGTGGTCAGGGGGCGGGACTAGGTTGAGAAAGAAGAGACAGGGACTGGGGAACAGGGCTGTAGGAAATCAGCCAGAGAGAAGCTTTAAAAAAAAAAGACTGTAGGAAAGGCAAAGAACTCTCCATCCGCTCCCCCGAGGATGAGTCAGGCCCCTCAAAGCCACACGTCTCGTGTGGGAGGTGGGAGTCTCACAAGGCAGTCCCCCTCCTGGAGGTCATCAGGGAGATTCCAACAGGCACTGGCTCACTCAACCCGCCAACATACCCCCGTGTCCACCCCTACGCGTGGGCGGCCAGAGGGAGGGCCCGCAGCGTCAGAGGGGCCGCCAGTACTCACCTTCCGTACCTTCTGGAAGTAGAGCTCAGGAAGTGCGTGCAGCCAGTAGGCCAGCTGGCACAGGTAGAAGAACTTCACCTGGAAGCTGGAGACAAGGGGGCCAGTCACCCAGAGGGATGGAGAGAAGCCCCTACAGGTGCGCCCCAAGCCCGGGGTGGGGTGGGGGCAAGGGCCAGGCAGTGTGAGGAGCTGGGCCGAGAGGGAGGGATGGAGGGCAGGGGATGGTGAGCTCCACGCCCCTGAGCCCAGGACACTGCTCCACACACAAGACCATGCACGTGGAGGGACATGGGAAGTCCATGAAAAGACACAAGAAGGATGAAGAGAGAGCAGAAGAGGAGGGAAGGCTGAGGAGGGGGCCGAATCCAGAGCGCTGTCGGGGCAGGAGATGGCAGGTGGCAGGAATGAGCTGAGGAATGGAGGGGTCTCAGCAGCAGAGGGAGGACCTAACTCTGCTCAGTCTCCAGTGCTGCTGTTCTAAGGGCCGTGGTCTCTGGGGGACGCGGGCCCAGCTCTGCCCTCCCGGTGTCCCGTCGGCGCAGGAGAGGAGGGGCGTTGCCTCCCGTGGAGGCCTGAGGGGAGACGTGTGCAAACGTGTGCAGGTGCCAGGAGGACGCAGCCCAGAAAGCTCCGTGCAGAGGCTCTGCTTCCCTGTCCCTCCCAGGCGCTGTAGGAACCTGCTACAGACCCAATGTTTGCAACCCCTCGAAATTCACACGTTGAAATCCTAACTCCTACGGTGATGGTACCGGGACGTGGGGCCTCTGGGAGGTGATTAGGTCACGGGGCTGGAGCCCTGCAGAGTGGGATTAGTGCCCTTGTGAAAGAGGCCCCTCTCTGCTTCTGCACGTGAGGACACAGAGAGAAGATGTCATCCATGAAGCAGGAAGCGGCCTCACCAGACACTGGGTCTGCCAGCCTCCAGAACTGTGAGGAAGGGATGTCTGCTGTTTATAAGCCTCTGGGAACCCCGCCACCTGCAGTGCTCTGTGATGGCAGCCTGGGCAGAGACAGGACCCTGTGCCCAGGCTCCTGCAGTTGACATGTCATTTCAGGAATTGCCCATAAGAACACGGGGAGGAAGCAGCTCCCAGACGTCTGCCTCTGCGACACTGGGCCCTGCCAGGCTCGGGGGCGCTCCGGTCCTCAGGCTCACTGGCCTGTATTCTGCCCACATTCTGGGGCGAGAAGCCAGTGCACCAGCCCGCTCCTCCCTGGGGACCGAGGGTGATAATACTCACGGGAGGTACACATGCGGATAGTCTTCCCAGAGGCTCCTTGGGTTTGTTAAATATCCTTCCTGTAGTGGACGGGAAGAGACAGCGTTTAGAAATGTGAACGTGAGGCCTGCTGGGTGGGCCTGGGGTTCAGGGGTCAGGGTCAGGGTCGCACCTAGTCCCCAGCTGCCAGAATGAGGAAGGAACAGGAAACGTGAACATGGAGGCCCTCTGGCACTTGGCCCGTCTCTACTATAAAAGCCGTGATGTAGGAGGAAGAGCCCTGCTCTGGGGTCAGAGGACCCGAGTCTGACTGTGGGCCTGACCCTGATCAGCTGCATCCTCTGAGCAAGTTAGCCTCCCTGAGCTTCAGCTGGCTCATCTGTAAAATGAGGATAAAAATACCCTCCCAGAGTTATTGTTAGAAATAAATGTGACAGTTTATGTTTATGTGACAGCGTCGAGTATTATGCCTGGCGTGCGGGCCCTCAGGAAATGCTTGTAGAGTGAATAAGCAAATGGACTCCAGAACCACCATCCCCTGGAAAAACCAAAAGCCTACTTTGGCTTTTCACACCACCACAAATAAAAAGAATGGCGGGACCCCACAGGCCTCCACAACGGGCCTCACGTGTGACACTTATCACATAGCACCATCACAGCCGGGCCGCCAGGACTCTGCTCATGCCTTCTTTTCTGGCTTCTTTTTTCTGGTGCCTCCTTGCATCTCCAGTATCTAGCCCAGGTCCTCTTACAGAGTAGGGGAGGTGACCTGAAAACCCTCCTGTTACAAAACATCTGGACATGCTGGATGCAGTCTAACAAATGTTCTTTTCAATGCAAAGCTGAGCTCACAATAAGGGAAAACCTGAGGGCCCAAGAGGGTAGGGAGCTAAAAGCCCGAGCCGTGAGGCTGTAGGGCCAGAGCTTTTGCGCCTGTGTGGGAAAGAAGACCCTTAAAGGGCCAGCACCCCAGGGAAAGGGGAGACTAGGAAGGGTCCGACGAGCAAGGCAGGGAGAAGAGGACCATGTCTGCTCACCCGGGGCTCAGGATGGAAACAAAAATATGAGCCCCTGAAAATCTGTAACCTCAGATTCGCTTTCACGTGGGTTTGGAGCTCAAAGGGACATCACCTGTGTGTCTAGGAGCCCTCACACTAAGAACTTGGTATTAACAGTATTTGTGGGCTGGTGAAGCCATCGGGACGTACTTTCATCCGAGAACGTACAGGGTTCTCACACACACAACCTTGCTAAAGTTGAGTTTATAATCCAAGATTACAGAACATACGAGGAAACGGCCCACCACGAGCAAAAGGAGGCTGATGCCACGCGACGCTCAGAGAGGGCGGAGGAGGTGACGCCAGCCTGACCTCCTTTTAGAAACAGGGAAAGGAGGGAGTTCCCAAAACAAGGTGGCTTCTCGGCAGCACGACTGAATTCTGAGCTGCGCCTCAAGCCTCCTGGTCCAAGCGCCCCAGGCCTGGCTGTCCCAGTGAGTCAGAAATAAACCAACCGACTAGTGGCTTTGACGAGGAGGCCCAGAGCCTCAGATGTTCCCACCAGGACTGAGGACGGGGCTGCCCTGGGCGGGGAGGAGGCCCAGCAGTTCCCAGAGGAGCCTCCAGGTGACTGCTGGAGCCTCAGTCGTACTCCCACCCAGACCCCGAGTCCCTAAGTGCCCCTGGACATTTCAGATACGACCAGGGCCTCATTAGCACAATGACTCAACAGATGGGTCCCATCAGGCGCAGGCCCCAGGGTAGTCACAGTAACTTAGGTTTGAAGGAAAGGGTCTCCCCACCAGACCCTCCCGGCCACATTCCATCTCCCCCTCAGAGTCCGGCAGAGGTGGGAGGCTCCGGGGCGCGCGGGGGTGGGGGAAGAGGGCTTTTCCGCACCCACACTGGGGCCACCCCTCTCTGCCCCCCACACGTCGCCTGCATCAGATGCCGGCCTCGGGCACACAGGTTCACGGCCTTCCACCCTCCCTACCCCCTTTCCAGGGAAACCGAAGCGGGGAGGCCGTTCCTTCCTAGAGGAAGCACCAGCGTATTTAAGGATGAATTTAAGGTATGTATTTAAGGTACTTCTGGGATCGAAGTGGGAGAAGAATTCCTGCCAAACAAAGACTGGCCAAGAAAAGCAGCCCCGACAGAAACCTAAGAGCTCAAAAGGCCCAGACGATCCTGTGATTTTAAACAGGGACCCTCCCCAGCTTGGCACTTTACTTAGGAGACAAAGAAATCAGAACTGTGAAGCCAACCAGCAGAGAAAACGCCCCAGAACAATGCTGCCGGCCTGTGAGGGGCAGTCCCGGGCGGAGGGAGGCGAGCAGGGCAGCCAGAGGAAGAATGACTCACTGAGAACAGTCTTTTCCAGACCTCGGGCCAGGCAACCGCCCAGGGAGGTTGGGCCGGGGCCCCTCGGACCTCAGCACAGCACAACGAGTGTGGGCTCGCCCCCAGATCCCACCCGCCAGTGGGCCTGCCGTCTGGGGGGGGGGCGGCCTCTAAGATCCTCTGTTCTCTCCTGATTCTACAAATCAACCAGGAGCAAGGGAGGCCTCAGGGGGCTGGCACACCCCCTCCCCTCCCCTGCAGCCTTCCTTTCCAGTGGATGAACAAAAAGCACCACAGGAAGAGAGAGCAGCATCTAGTCCTGACACAGCCAGCTGCTGTCTGGACCCAGTGGTCCTTCAGGAACACCCACTGCTGAGGTTCTGCTGCAGGCAGTCTGTGTGTCAGGAGGCAGCCCTTACCTGAGCCCCTGCCTCAGAGGCGCTCCCGCTGAGTGCTGGGCTGCAGGTTTAAACTGTGAAGGGAGGCATCCCGGGAAGCCAGGCACCCTCCCACCCTGCTTTCCCAGTACAGCATTTTGCTTCCCCTGAACGATGAACAGTAGCTGAGAGCCAGACTAAAAGTAGGAGGTCGACATTCTTATTAAATTATCAGTTGGCCCATCTATGACCCCATCACCCTGCCTGGATCAATGCAGAGAGAAATGTCTGAATTCAACACCAAGATCAAGCTGGTTATTTCGTGGGGGGAGGGATTTAGGGTCAATTTTTACTTTCTTTTTCAAACTTCTATGTATGGCTTATTTTTTTTTTTAAATGATCATCTATGATGTTCATAAAAACAAGCAATTCATTACTTTAAAAACTGTTGAAGGTTGGAACAAGAAGAGGCATTCGCAGTCGACTTATTCCCTCTCACGACAGTATTGAGTGAGCACTTAGTGCGCACCAGGAACTGCGCTTGGGGGATAGCAGTGAGCACGGTGCCTGCTCCCAGCAGCTCGGGGGCTAGTATGAGGGAGAGGCAGGCAGCAGAGAACACACAGCTCAAGAAAACGCCACAGCAACAGGCGTGGTGCAGCAGACACAAGTGTGTGGAGAGTTCTCTGCGGAGGTTACGTGTAGGTGGAGACCTGGATGGCACGGGATGTCAGGGGACGGAGCACTGCAGCAGAGGAAGCACCCCTGCAAAGCCCAGGAGGCAGGAGAGCCAGGAGAGTCAGAGGAACAGTGGGGCTGGGGCCAGTGAGCCAGACGGATAAGGCCAGCAGCACCCACCACAGGAGTGAGGAAGGAGAACCAATTCAGCACGAGTGCGACAGGGGATCGAAGCAGGGGATGCGTGATCTGGTTTATGTTCTAAAAAGATCTGTCTGGCTGGGCAGACGATGGATTGGGGTGAGTGGACACAGGAGTGGAAACGGCCTCCTTCCAGAAGTGGTCCAGCAAGAGATGATGGTGGCCTGGATTGCAGCTCAGGGCCTCCTGACCGTGGCACTAGTGACACCTGGGGCCAGACTGTCTTTGCTGTGGGGACTGTCCTGGGCACTACAGGACATTCAGCTGCATCGCTGGCCTCGACCCACTAGATGCTGGTAGCATATTGCCAAGCATCCCCTGGAGAGACCCGTGGGCCTTGGGGCAGAGGTATAGGCAGAGAGCAGGCGACAGACGCTCCATGTGCTGGTGGCAGTGGGTGGGGGAACCTGCCGATGGACTGACCGGAGAGCGAGAGAGAAGAACCGAGAACAAGTTCATCATAACAGAAACGTAGGATTTAAAAAACTAGCTGTTTTCACTCCGTTTACAGAACGACCCTCCCTTCTTCAGTCACCTTCACTCCGTGCAGAATGGCCTGGAGGGAGCAGGTGAGGTCCGAGAGCCACACGATGTATCAGGACCTGGGGCCACTGGGACTTTCCAGGCTCCCTTGGTCTCTATTCTCCTTCTGGTGATGCTGAGTGGAGACCTGGCTATCACCATGGTAAAAGCCTGTTATAAACGTCCCCAGAAAAGGGTGGCAGCTCCAGACTAACGAGCATCACTTCTAAGCCCTGGACGGCCCAGGAGCCTTGCACACCCTGGAACTGGGGGGAAGTCCCTTGGCTGTTGGCCTGCGAATCTGGTGAAACTGGGTCACAGCTGGGATGGACGGTGGGCTGAGGCAGAAAGGGCAAAAGTGATTCAGAGATGAGGCAACGCTTCTCCCGCAAGGGCAGTTAAATGTCCGAGGGACCCGAGGGCTGTTCTGCTTCAAGGCAGCTCGGGGTCTCCAGAGGCCACGTAAACCAAACACCCAGTGGCTGGGACAGGCCTGAGCCCAGCGGTACCTAGACTTCCCAGGGCCGCACGTGTGCTGCACAAAGGTAGGGGGCGCTACTCAGACCACACACAAAGTCTGCCCCAGGGGGAGTATAATGTGGCAGGCCTGCTCCAGAGCACAGAGGCCTTGGGCCCTGCATTTAAAATTCCTATTGTTCTGTGATTAAATGATAATAGAAATAAAGGTAATATACAAAAGGGCATGCTGAGTCCCGCTTTGAGAATATGGATTCAGTGTTCAGCCCACAGACAGACAGGTTGGTCTTGAGGACGGGGAAAGCTCATCACTGTTGCTAAGGAAGGGGAAGGGGGTGAGAGGTCAGGGGAGGCAGGGAAGGAAGCTTCTAGGAGGTCACAGGTTGCTGAATTTTCCAAGCCCCAGCCCTGGATTTCTCACAGGACAATTCTAGCTCCTGAGGAAGAGACCAGGTTACAGACAGGAGGTGCTCCAGGTTGGGGGGGATGGAGGGGATTAAACACTTCCTAGGACGACAGGCTTGTTACAAAGGACCCCGAAGGGCTGTCCACATTCCCTTGTAAGAAGGAATTTTGCTGTATCAAAGGTTGCTTGAAATAAGAGTATTCTTGTGCAAAAGGGGAGGTGAGTCAACTGTCTGGTCCTCCAGGCATTCGTAGAAACAGCACTGACTCTCACGGGACCTAATGTGCAAGCAGGGGGATGCTAGCCGAGCCTCGGGAGGCCAGTGTGGTGAAACAGAGCCAGACCCTCAAGTCCAAGGCCTGTCCACTTCAGAACCACGTGACCATGGGGCCACTGCGAAATCTGAGCTTGGATTTCTTCAATCCATAACACAGGTACCGGAATGAACATAAAACTCAGCTCAGGGGACAGCACCGTGCGAGGGCCCCAGGACGGAACACAGAGCTATGGAGCTATACGCTGTCATCACCGTGACATCACATCATAACGATAACAAGTGTTTACTTTTGGACCAGAGGACGCTCCCCAGCTATTCAATAGCACCTAAACCATTGACCCCTCTCTCACGGCGATAACATGGCAGCCCGGGCCCCAGCCATCAGCAGTCCCTAGGACCACTCACCGTCACCACCACGTAGAAGCACCAGATCACCGAGCTGAGGTGAAAGACGACCAGCTGTCCAGATTCGTTGAACTTGCTGTGCTTGACCTTGGAGAGATGAAGCCGTTTGCTGATTTTCTAAAGAGTAAAGAGAATCCTGCATATTAACGTATGAGGGTATAGGTAACGGCAGGTTTCAAACTCCTGTTTTCTCCCCACAAAAGGGCTGAAGTTTGAAGCCAGCCTCATCCAAGTTAGTTCATGGAAGCCTCGTGTGTGCATACAGTGTTTAGTTTAAGGCAAGCATTTTGAGAAAGCGGCGAGATGAATGTCGTTAGCTGAGATGTAAAGAAAACATCCCCCAAGGGTTGCTGTGTTGGACCCCTGAGGACACCGTGTCGTGATACGTCAGGCAGCTCCCTCCCGTGTAATAAACACTGTGGTCCCACGTGCTAAGAAGGCTTTGAGGGGGACAGAGACCAAACTGTGGTGCAGGAGATCCAGTTGCTATAGGACCAACCAGGGCCTCCAAACAAAGCGGAGGCCTCACAGCTGCAAGCCGCTCCACCCGCCGAATCCCCCCAGCTTCCCATCTCGGAATCCAGACACGTCACTCACGTCTAAAATGTACTCCTGCACCACAGCGTGCAGGATGATGGTGATGAAGACGTAGAACAAGACTGTGACCAGGTCCTTCGGCCCGTAGTGGTAGTGCACCGTCTCGCCATCTGTGGAGGCAACGAGAGCCACGTCAGCATCCCTGGGTGAGGAAGTGCTCTGGGACCCAAAACTGAAAGGAGATCTGGAGCAGAATGTGCCATCAAATGCTTCCCTTTGGCTGTAACCCCAGACTTAGAAGAGTTTCTTCCCGAGAATCCCACCCACCCTCTGAACTTGGCCCTTGGGAGCACCAGTGCAGAGGGGAAAGGAGAAGCCAGCACACAGCATATCATGACAATGTCTCCTGATCTGGGCAGGAAGGCACAGTGGCTGCAGCCACCCGTTGGAGACAACCAACCTCCATCATTCCCTGGCTGTGTGACTATAGAAAAGTGATCAACCTCTCTGAGCCATAATCGCCTTCCCTGTAAAAATGGGACTGCAGTTAAACTTCATCGAGGAAGCATGAGGCAGGGTTAAGTGTGTGGACTCAGGACTTCCCTGGTGGCACAGTGGTTAAGAATCCACCTGCCAATACAGGGGACATGGGTTTGATCCCTGGTCCAGGAAGATCCCACATGCCGTGGACTAACTAAGCCCACGCGCCACAGCTACAGAGCCTGTGCTCTAGAGCCCATGAGCCACAACTACCGAAGCCCATGCGCCTAGAGCCCGTGCTCTGCAACAAAGAGAAGCCACCGCGATGAGAAGCCCACGCACCACAACAAAGAGTAGCCCCTGCTCTCCACAACTAGAGAAAGTGTGCAGCAATGAAGACCCAACTCAGCCAAAAATAAAAATAATTTTTTAAAAAAAGAGTGTGGACTCAGAAACCTGAGCCTGTATCAAAGCTCTGTCATTTATTTCCTCCCTCTTTGTTTTTGTTTTTATTTTTTTTTTTGATATTGATGGGTTTTGTTTTTTTTTTTGCCAAACCACCACGCAGCTTGTGGAATCTGTTCCTGGACCAGAGATTGAACCCAGGCCATGGCAGCGAAAGCCTGGAATCGTAACCACTAGGCCACCAGGGAACCCACACCTCCCTCTTTTTCAAAAAACTTGAAGTATAGTTGATTTATAAATACTGTGTCAGTTACGGGTGTACAGCAAAGGGGTTCAGTTATACATATATATATTTTTAGATTATGTTCCATTATAGGTTATTACAAGATATTGAATATAGTCCCCTGTGCTATCCATTAAATGCTTGTTGCCTGCCTATTTTATATATAGTAGTGTGCATCTATTAATCCCATACTCCTAATTTATCCCTCCCACCACCTTCCCCTCTGGTAACCAACTATAAGCTTGTTTTCTATGTCTATCTGTTTCTGTTTTGTAAATAAATTTATTGTATTATTTTTTAGATTCCACATATGAGTGATATATTTGTCTCTGTCTGACTTACTTCACTTAGTATGATAATCTCTAGGTCCATCCATGTTGCTGCAGATGGCATTCTTTCTTTCTTTTTTACGGCTGAGTAATATAATACTCCATTGTGTGTGCGCGTGCGTGTATAAAACATCTTTATCCAGAAAAAAAAAGATGAAAACTTTAATTCAAAAAGATACGTGCACCCCAATGTTCACAGCAGCACTATTTACAAGAGCCAAGACATGGAAGCAACCTAAGTGTCCATCAACAGACAAATGGATAAAGAAAATGTCATTTAGGGCTTCCCTGGTGGCGCAGTGGTTGGGAGTCCACCTGCCGATGCAGGGGACACGGGTTCGTGCCCCGGTCCAGGAAGATCCCACATGCCGCGGAGCGACTGGGCCCGTGAGCCATGGCCGCTGAGCCTGCGCGTCCGCAGCCTCTGCTCCGCAACGGGAGGGGCCACAGCAGTGAGAGGCCCGCGTACCGCAAAAAAACAACAAAAAAAAGAAAATGTCATTTATTTCCTATGTGACTCTGGAGCACCTCTGACCCTTCTGTGCCTCAGATTCCTCATCTGTAAAATGAGGATAACAGCAGTTTCTGTACTGCAGGGTTACTGTGAGAATGAGGTGACTTCAAAAGTGCAAAGCGCTTACTTAGAATAGTATCTGGTGCACAGTAAGTGCTATACATGTATTTGCTATTATTTTTGTTGTTGTTGGGCTATTGTGAGGATTAAACGAGATAATCTGTATGCAAGATGCTTATCAGCGCCTATAACCATGGTAGGCATGCACTAAATAGTAGTTTAATAAAATATTATTTAGTAGTAAATTAGATGGAATCCCAGGTATCTAAGTTTTGTAAAGCTCTGCTACTACCGCGGACAGAGGAGGATTCGTGCCTTCGTTCCAGTTGGCAGGCCTGGATCCCTGGTGCTCTGTGGCCCGCCCTCCCACAAGCAGACACACTGGCCCCCTTTCCAGCTGTGCTGCCTTCGTGCTGAGTCACACACGAGTCATCTCTCTTTGCTGGGATGCGTTTACCAGAAGGCAGGCCGGTGTGGGTGAGTTTCAGGGTGGCTGCAGAGCGAAGCAGAGCTGACTGGGTCACTCTGGGAGTCAACCCATGACCCCGCCACCCTGGACTGGGAGAATGTACTGGTGGTTGGGGGGTGGGGGGTGGGGGGGGGGGGGAGCCACAACTACTGAGCCCACGTCCCACAACTACTGAAGCCTGCATGCCTAGAGCCCGTGCTCACAACAAGAGCGGCCACTGCAATGAGAAGCCTGCACACCGCAACGAAGGATAGCCCCTGCTTGCCACAACTAGAGAAAGCCTGCACACAGCAACGAAGACCCAATGCAGCCAGTGGGAGGGGGCAGTAAAGACATGGAGCGCATGAACTTTGAGATCATACAAGCTTCCCCTTTTCCTCTCCCTCCTACCTTCCACAAAGACCCTACTCTGTGAGAGCCACTGGGCTAATTATTGAAACACGGAGATAAAAGACGCTGCCCTGGCTTCAGAGAGCACAGACCAGTGGAGAGACTGATAAATAAATGTACAATGACCTACAGACAGGCAGACAGCCACACGCTGCCAAGGGGTAAACACAGCCACACAGGTAGCCAAGGCAAGCGAGGGCTGACTCCAGCTGGGGAAGCCCCTCAGGGTAAACAGGAAGATACAGAAACTTGAGAACAAGCTGGGGTAGTCAGGTACGGGGAGGAGGGCATCCCGGGCAGAGGACGCAGCATCTACTAAGGATGCAGGCAAGGAGGATGCAGTGCTGCAGACAGCCAGGGTACCACGTCAAAGGGTGTGGACTTTATCCTGAAGGAATATGGAAACATCAAAGAATTCAAACTCAATAGGAAAATGAGCAAATCTGGGCTTCAGAAAGTTTACTCTGGCAGCAGTTAACAGCATCGTGCCTGGAGGCAGACACCAGTGATGCAGGTAAGGAACCACAGGGACCTGAATTAAAGGGGAAAAGGGAACAGGGAGGGAGGAGGGCCATCAGCGGCAGAGACCTGGTAAGACTAGGTGACTGACCCGGGAAGGGGCTGAGATCAGGGAGGGGAATCAGCACCGAGCACCGAGGAGGGAACACGCGAAGAAGGGAAGAGACGGGCGTATGGGTCAGCCTCTCCTTCCTGCCCTTCCGTCATAGGGCTGGCATTACCCTTGCCCAACCTTCCTCATAAGCGAGGATCAAAGGAGACTAATTAGATGGCAGCATATTTTGAAACTATAAAATAACTGAACACATGCAAAAGTTTCACCATCGAGACCAACCTTATGAGGCAAAATAGGATTTATGCTCAATCAAACGAGCATGGTCCAAAAGTAGTTAAATAACATGTGTCAAGACTTTGGATTATCCATCTTAAAGCCTCTTCAAGTCACCTCCATTCGTCACCCCATATACTATGGTTCCAAAGAGATGTGACCAGAGCCTTAAAACCTTCTTGAAACAAGAATGGATGGATAGACTAATACATTCTTTTTTCCTTTGCTGATGAGAGCTCCTTGCATGTTTATTCATCCACTAATAAACCACGTGCAGGGCCCCACGCTGGATGCTGGGGGACAGCAGGGTACGAGGTGGGCATGGCCCTGCCCTCTCAGAGCTTAGCCAGTGCACACCAAATTCTCTACACCTAAAAACCAGAGGCCAATAACAACAGCAACGACAAAAACAAAAAACAACCAGATTGAAAAATGGGCAAAGATTTGCAGCAATATGGATGGACGTAGAGATTATCATACTAAGTGAAGTGAGTCAGACAGACAGAGAAAGACAAATATCATATGATATCACTTATATGTGGAATCTAAAATATGATACAGGGGCTTCCCTGGTGGTGCAGTGGTTGAGAGTCCGCCTGCCGATGCAGGGGACACGGGTTCATGCCCCGGTCCGGGAGGATCCCACATGCTGCGGAACGGCTGGGCCCGTGAGCCATGGCCGCTGAGCCTGCGCGTCTGGAGCCTGTGCTCCGCAACGGGAGAGGCCACAACACTGAGAGGCCCGCGTACCGCAAAAAATAAATAAATAAATAAAATAAAATATGATACAAATGAACTTATGTACAAAACAAAAACAGACTCACAGACACAGAGAACAAACTTATGGTGACCAAAGTGGAGAGGGAGAGGAGAGATAAATTAGGAGTTTGGGATATTAGCAAATACAAACTACTATAGATAAAATAGACAAAAAGGTCCTACTGTATAGCACAGGGTACTATCATTAGGGAAATGTAGATCAAAACCGCAATGAGATACCACCTCAAACCCATGAGAATGGCCACAATTTAAAACCAAAAGAACCAAACAAACAAAAAACAGAAAATAACAAGTGTTGACAAGGGTGTGGACAAATTGGAACCTTTGTGCATTGTTTGTGAAAATGTAAAATGGTACAGTCACTATCAGAAACAGCATGATGATTCCTTAGAAAACTAAAAATAGAACTACCAGATGGTCCAGCAATCCTACTTCTGGTTACAGACTCGAAAGAACTGGAAGCAGGATCTTGATGAAATATCTGTACACCCATGTTCATAGCACTATTCACAACAGCCAAAGGTAGAAACTACCCAAGTGTCTATCAACAGATGAATGGAAAGACAAAATATGGTCTATACATACAAGAGAACATTATTCAGCCTTAAAAAGGAAGGAAATCCTGTCACATGCTACACAGAGATGAACCTAAAGGACATAACGCTAAGGGAAATAAGCCGTCACTAAAAGACGAACACCGTATGATTCCATCACAGGAGCTTCCCAGAGGAGGAAAATTCACAGAGACAGAAAGAACGGTGGTTGCCAGGGGCTGGGGGCAGGGAGGACGGGGAGCTGCTGTTTAACAGATACAAAGTCTCAGTTTTGCAATGAAGAGTTCTGGAGATTGCACAACAGTGTGAATGTACTTGACGCTACTGAACCAGACACTCAGAGATGATTAAGATGGTCCATTTCACAGTATATGTATTTCACTATAATTTAAAAAAAACACCAGGCCAGGTGTGATCAGTGCTGTGACGGTGGCAGGAAATGAGGAGGGGCAGGGCCCTGGGGAGGAAGGGTCACTGAACGCAGGCCAGAGAGCTGGTGAGGGTGGAGTGGTCTGGGCAGAGGCATCTGGGGAAGGTCCTGCTGGACAGAGGATTGGCGTGACCTGCAGAGCAGGGGTGGGCAAGCCATGCCATGGGGGGCTCCCCCGACAGGTTGTGGTAAGACACGCTTCCAAAGGCAAGGGAAGGTTCTGGAGGACTGAGTCACAGACGCGCTCTTCCTGCCAGGTGGATGGGCTGCGGGGCCGGAATGGGGCCAGGAGGGCAGTCAGGAGGCACTCACAGGAGCCCAGGCTGGGGGGCGGGAGCGCCCTGCACTCAGATGGCGGCAGTGTGGTGGAGAAGACAAGTTGGGAGAGGTGTGGGTGATGGAACCAAAAGGACCAGCTGGCAGACTGGCCGTGGAGAATGACCCTGAAGTTCCCTCTGGCATCTGTCTGCACTCTGTAGCCTCCGTGCTTTCAGAATGCTTCAGCGTGCTGTCTCATTTGATCCCTGTAACCAGCCACGGCGCGGGCAGAGGGGATGAAGAAAAACAGGGTTCACAGGGTAAAGGGACAGGGGCCATTTCTCAGATCTCCCAGTGTCCGGCGGCCCTGCCCCGCCCCCAAAGCCACCTCACATCCCTCGCACCCCTGCTGGTAAGAAGTTGCTGCTTTGATCTCTCTCTCCCTACAACAGAACAAGCAGCATGGTATCCAGATACTCACAAGCTGTGCTCTGATTCATGCAGATTACCTCTGCTGCTTGCCCCTTGTCTGCTGCCTTCCTGCTTTTGAACAGGGCAGGAAAGTAGCTTGGTTTGGCCCCTTCTGCTTGCCACAGAGCTGTGGAGGTTGGAACTTTGTGTTTTTCCAAGAGGCTATAAACAAATGGATATTTGGGGGGTTTTTTTTCTTTTTAAATTTTTGGCTGCTCACTAATTCTTATAAAAATCGTCTCACTTCCCAAGTTAGAGCTCTGACCCTTTAAGCAGTGCCCCTATCCTGCATGAACTCTCAAAAAGAACGGCGATGGTCTGGCAGTGAGCGACTATGATTTTTTAAGAAGAGTATGTTTCAGCACATCTCTGAGCTCTTAGACCAGAGAAGCGATTCTGGCCCTGAGTCACAGCAAAACACCCGCAGAGACCAGGTGGGGAATGGAATGAGCAAAGTGGTCCAGCCGTCTTAAGATAAATCCTTTCAACACAGAGGCCGCTGCACTAAACAGGGAACGGTCTTCAGTGCCACAATATGCTCCCCACTGTTTTTCCTTAGCTCTAGGGCCCTCGTGGTCTGTCTTCCACATTTCCACTTTGAGAGAGAAACAAGTTTAAGATCCACTTCCATTTCAACCTTACTAAAAGAAAAACAACAATTCAAACTGGGACACATGGTGGCTGCCAGGCAGTCTCAATGTCGGGAAGATATTAGAGAGGAGTGGAGACTGTGGCAAAGTGCAGAGTGCATGTCCCAAGGGGTGAAGGAAGGAGTGGGGAAGGCCCTGGGAGGGGCGTGGCCCCATATTTCAAAAGCAAAGAGAGAAATCCCTATGTGAATCATCTGATTTTAAAATGCCGGTGACTAATTCCAAAATTGTAAAAACACTATGGGCCAACACCAAACTGGCTAAGGAAAATACACACACAAGCCAACTCTGACCACAGGCCACCAATTTGCAATCCCTAGCCCAGACGACCCCTGACACCTCCCAACACCCACATTCTGTGAGCCCTCTTTCCTATGCAACACCATGGAGTAGGTCAGTATATTCCCCAGAAGGGTTAACCTCACCCTGGAAGGAGCACCTTCAATAACGACCCACCCTCTGTGGATGTTATCCTGTCTTCCGTCAAAAGTGACACTTGCTTTGTTTATCTCTGATCAAAGTTTAAAAAGAGAGTCAACATGATCAATAAGAGCCTGGCTGTCCTGACAACCTCAGGTGGAGCTGGCCCTTTAGGAGCAGCGCTCTTACTGGCCTCCTCTTTTGTTTCCTATGACTAATAGACATTTTCTTGTTTCCCCTGGTGTCACCTGTAAGCAGCTTCTCCCGCATGCCGTCACAGGTCCCGTCTTGTCCGGATACAGCTGTGCAATCTCTGACCTCCTCCCCGGGACCTCAGCTGGCCCGTGGGCACCTGTGGCTGACACCCCATCTGCTCTTTACATCCCCTTAAAGTCTGGTCACCTGCCAACAAGGCTTCTGCCTTTGTGCAAAAACCTGGTGGCTTAAAGAGCATCACTGCACAACGTGGATGCCTCCTTTCTCTCCTGGCTTTCTTCCTAAACCCTGCAAACCTGGATTTGTAAAAGTTACTTTCTATTGTTTTTTGTGCTTTTGGCCAACTGTTTTCCCATTATTTTGAATTTTTTACAATATATATAAATCCAGAACTTAGGTATGAAAAAATACCATAAGCAAAATCAAAAGGCAAGTGATGACCAAGGGGAAAATGTTTACAATTCGGATCACAAACAAAGGCTAATCTCGCTAATGTACGAAGAGCACCTAGAACCTAAGGATGAAAAGATAACAAACGGAACAGAAGAATGGGCAAAGGGTATGAAGGAAAGTTCACAGAGAAAAGAAACACAGATGGCCCTTATACATTTAAAAGGATGCTCAACCTCACACAGAAGAGAAATGAAGGGACTTCCCTGGTGGTCCAGTGGTAAAGAATCCACCTTCCAATGCAGGGGATGGGGGTTCGATCCCTGGTCCGGGAACTAAGATCCCACATGCAGCAGAGCAACTAAGCTCGCATGCCACAACTACTGAGCCCGCAAGCCTCAACTAGAGAGCCTGCATACCTCAAACTACAGAGCCCACACGCTCTGGAGCCCACGCGCCACAACTACAGAACCCATGAGCTCTGGAGCCCATGCGCTGCAACTAGAGAGAGAAAACCCACACAACACTAGAGAGAAGCCTACATGCCGCAACGAAGAGCACACGTGCTGCAACGAAAGATTCCACATGCCACAATGAAAGATCCCACATGCCACAATGAAGATCCCACGTGCCACAACTAAGACCCAACGCAGCCAAAAATAATAAACAAATAAATAAGATAAATAAATATTTTTAAAAAATATGCCAGACTTCCCTGGCACAGTGGGTATAAGCTGGGATGAAGTGAGAGAGTGGCATGGACATATATACACTACCAAATGTAAAATCAATAGCTAGTGGGAAGCAGCCACATAGCACAGGGAGATCAGCTCGGTGCTTTGTGACCACCTAGAGGGGTGGGATAGGGAGGGTGGGAGGGAGATGCAAGAAGGAAGAGATATGGGGATATATGTATATGTATGGCTGATTCACTTTGTTATAAAGTGGAAACAAACACACCAGTGTAGAGCAATTATACTCCAATAAAGATGTTTAAAAAAAAAAAAAAGAATCCACCAGCTCACAAACAGATGACTTACACAAACACCTGTATGTCACGTGATGTAGACCATTTCAGTCACACCTTCACCAGAAGAAGATGAACTGGACGTTCCAAGAAGCTGTAATACTCCAATCATTTGGTGGCAACACACAGGAAGGCATTAATCCATCTTCTCATCCATCTATCCACTCAGTAATTCCATCCCTCGAGTAAGAAAGTCAGTGAGCACACACTTGACTTATTGGGTACTTACTGGGTAAGGAGATGCTGGCTGAGGAGCTACAGATACAAATGTAATTAAGACCCACCTCTCCTGAGTGCTCACCTTGAGTGGAGCCAATGAGGTTTCCTATGGCTGCCATTAGCATAACTTTCTTGCAGATGTTGTCCTGGGGTAACCCAGACCATAGCTATTCCTTTGCTGGTGAGGGAGTATTTTGTTTAAGGGCTCCTGTTTGATTTCCAAAGCCAGCACAGGCTCTTACCAGAAACGGTGGGGGACTACTCCATGCATGGAGAAGCGCTTATGCTCAGGGCAAAATCTGCTATTTGGTGAACTGCTCTGCCTTACTTTGTGTCAGTATAACTTGAGGGAACCATTAAGCTTTAATAATGCATAACATAAATCCCCATTAAAATATATGCACCTTCAAGGAGCCAAGTTCTCAACCCAACCTGCCCTCTCCATCCCTTGCCTGTCACTAGCCTGACTACACTTCAAAGCCAAGTTAGAAGACCTCTTATTCCAAGAAGCCTCCCCTGATTCCTCCCAGCTGGGAACAATCTCTGAACCACCCATAGACATTTATTTATCAAACACCTATATACAGAATTTGATCTGGATCTTAACCAGGTTGGACGGCGGTATATGAGCTACACAAGAATTGCTTTCCGTGGCCTTCAGGTTTGTGTTCGCCTTTTGTATCACCCTGTCCAACTCCTAGACGTGGTAGGGGCTCCCTAAACGTTCACTGAATGAAGAAACGAATTTCTTTGTCTGCAGAATCAGACACCGTTTTATCCGGTCCTGTCCTAACTGAAACCCACAGCACTCATTATCTCTACAATGGCAACCTCCATTGAGCCCCCAGGAGAACTTGGCTGCCCCAGCTCCAGTCTGCCCTACTCCTCGAGGAGCCCAGCCCTCAGAAGCCCCTCCCTGGCCTCTGATCACATGTGGCTAGGACTCCCATTTGACCCCTACCTCTACCTTATTGAGCTCCAAGGTCCTTTACCTCCTCGGCCACATACCTGTCATCCGGTTATCATCTGTCTCTCTAGCTGGAGAATAAAGTCACTAAGAGATTTTATTTCACTGTCCCCTGTGGACAAAGAATGTCGCCTGTCACATCAGTAAACAAAGGATGTTGCAGCCATCAAGCCGTCAGCCACTGAGGGGATACAGGATGGAAAATAACAGGACACTGACCCTAGACAGTTAAGGTGCCTATCAAAGAAATGATTTCAATGAGCCCAGACCCTTGCATCTTCCCATACACAGAAAGGTGCTAAATTCATTAACTTGAGATGTCTGGTTTTTCTTTAATTTTCTTTAAGTAACATTTTGATGTTCCAACTACTTGGTTTTTGTTGCAGACACTCCTACATATCCTGGCTCCTCTCTTATCTCTTTGGAACAGTCCCTCAGATCTGTCTGAGAGGCTGTCTCCCAGGCTTACGTCCTCAGTATGTCCACTGAATAAAACATAATTCTAAAATTTTAGGTTGTGCAATTTTTTTCAGTCAACATCCTTTTAGAGACTAGAATTGCACTGAGTACAGATGGGTGCTTAACACACTTTTGCCAATAAATTGACCACCCCAGCTCACGATTTGGTCTAAACAACAGGTGAGCAGAGACTAACATTTTTAGAGCTGAAACATTTCTCCAGTTGCCCAAAGAAAAAGGATGTGGGACCAGGAAGGCATCGGGAGAAAAGCAGGAAGACCTGGCCACAAAACTGTTTACAGAGGATCCCATTTCCCCTGGGTCAATCTATAGTGGCAAGGCCTGACCTTGGCTCTGATCCCATCAACCTCTAACCAGCTGTGGCTCCTTGGGCAAGTCATAGCTTCACTTGGCCTATTTTCTCATATGTCATTCTTTCTTTTCACATGAAATACCAGGTTCTGTCTTAGTTCCTGGGGAAGCAAAAATAAATCAGAGACAACCCCAATCATGATAAACTAGTTTCTAGTTAGTGGCAGAGATAGATACGGAATCAGATAAATTACAGTGCAGTCTGGTGCTGCAGAAAATGATATGATATGGGAACTCTTCTGCATTCACTCCCTCTACATGTGGTGGGAATTTAAGAAGTGTTCTAGAATTGGTGGCACTGAACTTGAGGCAATTGAGGAAAGGACCTTCCAAGAGCAGAGGGTATGACAAGTACACAGGCACGCCTGGGAGATACTGTGGGTTTAATTCCAAACCATCACAAGAAAGCAAATATTGCAATAAAGAGAGTCACATGAGATTTTTGTTTTCTCAGTGCATATAAAAGCAATGTTTACACTATACTGTAGTCTGTTAAGTGTGCAATAGCATTATGTCTGAAGAAATTTACATACCTTAAATTCAAAATGCTTTATTGCTAAAAATGCCAACCATCATCTAAGCCTTCAGCAAGTCCTGGTAGTAACATCAAAGGTCACTGATCATAGATCACCAGAACAAATACAATAATAAAGGAAAAGTTTGAAATACTGTGGGAATAAACAAAACGTGACACAGGGACATGAAGTGAGCAAATGCTGTTGGAAAACTGGTGCCATTAGACTGCCTTGATGCCAGCTTGCCACAAACCTTCAATTTGTAAAAAACACAATACCTGCAAAGTGTAATAGAACAAGGTATGCCTGTATTCGTTTTCTACTGGTGCTGTAATAAATAGCTATACATTCAGTGGTTTAAAACGATAGCAAATTTATTATTTCATAGTTCTGTATGTCAGAAGTCTGACATGGGTCTCACTGGGCCGAAGTCAGTGTGTCTTCAGGGTGGCATTTCTTTCTGGAGGCTCTAGCGGGGAGGATATCCTTGACTCATGGCCCCTTCCTCCATCCTCAGAGACAGCAACAGTGGGTTGAGTACGGCACAGATTGCATCACTCTGACCTCCTATTCTGCCTCCCTCTTCAGAATTCAAGGACAATTGTGATTACATTGGGCCTCTACCCAGATAATCCAATTGATTTCCCTATTGCATGGTCAACTGATTAGCAACCTTAATTCCACTTTTCCAGGTGGAGTAACACATTCACAGATTCCAGGAATTAGAACATGAACATCATTAGGGGATTATTATTCTGCCTGTCACTGCAGGAGCAAAGGTACAGAGATGTGTGAGGACCTGTTCCGTCTGGGGACAGAGAAAGGTTCAGAGGTCAGTTTGGAGTTGTTGACTGGGAAGGAACCAGATTATAAAGGTCCTTATATACTGAGCACAGCATTTATTTATTCTTTTATCCACTGTGGTTTTGAAGCAGGGAATGACCTTGTCTCTCTCCTTGTTTTCTGAATAATCACTCCAGCAGCTAGATGGCAAAACACTAGAAGTAGACTCCTATGGAGCAATATGTATATGTATGGCTGATTCACTTTGTTATAAAGTGGAAACAAACACACCAGTGTAGAGCAATTATACTCCAATAAAGATGTTTAAAAAAAAAAAAAAGAATCCACCTGCCAGTGCAGGGGACACAGATTCGAGCCCTAGTCCTGGAAGATCCCACATGCTGCGGAGCAACTAAGCCCGCGCACCACAACTACTGAGCCTGCGCTCTAGAGCCAGCGTACCTCAAACTACAGAGCCCACGCACTATGGAGCCTGCGCACCACAACTAGACAGAGAAAACCCACACATCGCAACTACAGAGAAACTTGTGTGCCGCAACTAAGACCCGATGCAGCCAAAAATAATAAAATAAAATAAATATTTAAAAAAATATGCCGGACTTCCCCGGTGGCACAGTGGTTAAGAATCCTCCTGCCAATGCAGGGGGCGTGGGTTCGAACCCTGGTCAGGGAAGATCCCACATGCTGCGGAGCAACTAAGCCCATGCACCACAACTACTGAGCCCACGTGCCAGAACTACAGAAGCGCGTGTGCCTAGAGCCCGTGCTCCACAAGAGAAGCCACCGCAATGAGAAGGCCGTGCATCACAACGAAGAGCTGCCCCCGCTCTCTGCAACTAGAGAAAGCCCACGTACAGCAACGAAGACCCAACACAGCCATAAATAAATAAATAAAGTTATTTTTAAAAAATGCCACTCTTCTCAGTAACATTCTGTTTAAAAAAAAGAAAAAGAAGAGAAATGAGCTACAACTACAATGAGATACCATCTCATCCCTATCCGATTGGCAGCAATCCAAAGCCTGACGCACACTCTTGCTGAGGCTGCGGGGAAACAGGCTCTCTCACACTGCTGGTGGGATGCAAAATGGACCACCTCTTCGGAAAGGCAATTTGGTAATTTCCATCGCGATTACAAACACATCAGCCCTTGGATGCGGCAATTCCACTTCTGGGAATTTATCACACAGCCGTACCTGCCACGTTCAAAATGACACATGCACAAGGTTGCGCACAGCAGCATGGTTTTTGACAATAAACTGATGGAAACAACCCAAGAAGTTTTCATCTATGGAGGACCGGGTAAACAGACCAGAGTTATAAACATGGGGGCCTATAACACACAGTTGTAACAAGCTGTGGCTGTGGACCACAGTGCCAGCCTCTCTGTGGATCCCAGGGGTATACACTGCTGCATGTATGTCCACCCCAGGACCAGTGAATCAGAAACTTGGGCATGACCCAGGGATCTGTGCTTAAATTCCCCAGGGGATTCTGACACACGTACTGATATAAACAGTGGAGCCATTTTTTAAAATCAGGGAGAAATGAAGGGCAAGAATAGGTAAAACTAAGCAGGAAACATGAAAGCAGAAGACCGGTTGCTTTGGGAGGGGGTGTTGACTGGAGGGGCACGAGAAGGTCGGGAGCGCTGTCTCCCCACCTGGTGTGCACAGATGTAAAAATTCATCACACTGTGCCCTTAAGAATGTGTGTGCTTTACTACTGTATAAACCGCCTAGTCCGAGGTACTTTATCATGGCAGTCCTAGCAAACTAATACACACACACACACATGTGCGCGCGCGCGCGCGCGCACGTTCCCTCCCTCCCTCCCTCCCTCTCCCAGGCTGCCCGGAGAATTAAAGAATCTGCAGAGGTACCATTTTAACCCCAGACTGCATGATTTATAATCTATTTTCTCCAGTTTTATAGAAGGTAGGAAGACAAGGATATTTTTATGATGTAAAAATGTAGCAAAAAATGAGAGATGTAGCAAAAATGAGAGATGCACTAAAGAGAATTTGGAAATAAAAGTGCCCAGCCTCTACGTAGTTTTCCTGATGTACCATTCCTTTTTATAAGGCTATATAACCCGGCCTGTGGCCTTCAAGAAAGAAATATCTCAGTAACTCCTGGTGCCAGGCCCACACTCAGCCCCACGGCTGTTTCTAAGTCTGAGGCTTCTACTTACAACCGGCCCGGGCAGACAACATGCAGCATGTGAAGAGCACCTGCGAGGCGGAAGGTGTGAACTTTTTGTTAATTCACTGAGAGCCATAAAGAGGAAACAGCTCCTCGAGATCACATACCAAAAAATGTCTAAAATCACAGGCTTTTTTTTTTTTAAACTTGGATAAAAATAACATCAACAAGTTCATTGTTAAATTAAGGACAAAAAAATTATTTCAGTAAGAACAACTGAGTAAGAAAAAAACATGATCCTGGCTAGACAGGAGAAGAAAAGATTTGATCAGGAGAAATGGGAGTGCTGGGGAGGGGAGGCAGCCGTTCAAAGATGCTACCGGCTTGGTCAGCTTCAGGCTGGTTAACAATTAGCCACAGTGACTCAACTCAGTGGTTCTTGCTTAAACCTCTAGAAGCTCCACGTGGGATAAATTCTCCACGTGGGATAAATTCTCCAGGCTGTAACAGGGGATTGGACAAAAATCAAGTCTAGGAGGGAAGGGGACACACTTCTGAGGTGCTGTTACCTGGAGGTGACCTCTTACGGTCCCTCCACTTTCCTGCACGACTGTTATACTTAAATAATAACTGCTAAGGTCTGAATGTTTGTGTCCCCCTGCCAAGTTCACATGTTGGAATCCTAACCCCCAAAGATGATGGTATTAGTGGGTGGGGCCTTTGGGGAGGTGTTTAAACCATGAGGATGGAGTGAGCCCTCATGCATGGAATTAGTGCCCTTATAAAAGAGGCTCCAGGGCTTCCCTGGTGGCACAGTGGTTGAGAGTCCACCTGCCGATGCGGCGGACATGGGTTCGTGCCCCGGTCCGGGAAAATCCCACATGCCGCAGAGCAGCTGGGCCCGTGAGCCATGGCCGCTGAGCCTGCGCGTCCAGAGCCTGTGCTCTGCAACGGGAGAGGCCACAACAGTGAGAGGCCCGCGTACCGCCAAAAAAAAAAAAGAGGCTCCAGAGAGCTCCCTTACCCGCCCACCACGTGAGGACACAGCAAGAAATCTGTGACCTGGAAGAGGGTCCTCACCTGACCAGGCTGCACCCTGATCTCAGACGTCCAGCTTCCAGAACTGTGAGAAGTAAATTTCTGTTGTTTATAAGCCACCCAGTCTGCAGTATTTTGTTATAGCAGCCTGAACAGACTAAGGAAGTTTAATAAGTAGCTTCTGCTTACTGAAAAAATAAAAGATCAAGTCCAGGTCTGGCTATAAGCCCCACTCTTCCTCAGATGCCAACCACTACAGTGAGGGCAGTGAAGACTCGGGTTTATTTTCTCTTATCCATATAGACAGGACCTTAGGGCCAAAGGGGATCTTGGCAGCTGTTTGGCCCGAGGGCCCAGGATGGACCCAGATCTCTGCCTTCATCGTTGGGTCCCCTGGGCCATGCCCACCGGCCCGTTTGGCAAAACCCAACCTTCCCACAGCTCCCCTGGGCCCTGGTGCTGCACGGGGTGTGAGGAGCCCAGCCCCTCCTCTGCCCTTACTGCTGTATCCTTGGGAATGTCCAGCAACTCTCTCCCTTGGTATAAAAGGACAAGGCCAGGCTCTTTGAGTCTCAAGTCTCCTGTAGCTGGACAGACCACAGGTCCGGGTTGGGCAGCTTTCGTCTGTAATCAAGTCAGGTTTCCTCCTCCGAAGCCCCTGTCGTCCACCTGTCTCTTCCCTTTTTGTCCCCCACAAGCTCATCTTACAAACAGGGGCTCGGTTTGATACGTGATGCCCATCTTCCAAGTACATGATACAAGCACAAGACAAGACTAACTCCTACCAGCTAGCAAGGGAACAAAACACACTCTGAGCCCTGGACAAAGGCCTTCGCTGAATGAGGCTTTAAAACCATCCGTCTGGGCTTCCCTGGTGGTGCAGTGGTTGAGAGTCTGCCTGCCGATGCAGGGGACACGGCTTCGTGCCCCAGTCCGGGAAGATCCCACATGCCGCGGAGCGGCTGGGCCCGTGAGCCATGGCCGCTGGGCCTGCACATCCGGAGCCTGTGCTCCGCAACGGGAGAGGCAGCAACAGCGAGAGGCCCGTGTACCGCAAAAAGAAACAAAAAAACAAAAACCATCTGTCTGAGGTTGTTTTGATGGGGCCGTGTGTCTCATCTTGGAAGGGCTGTGAGAACAAGGGCCACGCTATGGTGTGGGAGGGTCCCGGGCTTTTCATCTCCAGCTGCTAAATGCTACACGGCAGCTGGTGGTGATAAAACCACTGGGACCAAAAGAGCCAGGGGATGGGCCCTTGTCCCCTTTGCTTACTGTGAAACCAACCCTTCTCTCCAAGAGGCCCCTCGCGCCCAGCCGTCTCGCTCTAGGTGCCCAGGAATACCTAAGTGCCCAGGAACACCTATAGGTGCCCATGACTTCTGGGCAGCAGCGGCTCAGCTGGAAACCAAATCCACCAGTGACGGCACCCCCTCCCCCGCTCCTAGATGCAACAGTTATAGCAAAACAGAAACTGGACGAGAACAGAAAGATGCAAATGAGTTACTGGATTTACGGGGTTTCCCTCTCTTACCTTTGGGGTTGGAAGAACAGGGTCATCCGCAAGTCTACTTAGAGCTTTTCACCCAGGGCAGTAGCACTTCAAACACCTGGGGATCTCGTTAACATGAAGGTTCCGGTGCAGAAGGTCTGAGGTGGGGCCTGGAGTCTGTGTTTCTAACAAGTTCCCAGGTGATGCTGGTCTGTGGACAACCTGAGTAGCAAGTGCCTCCTGGATTCCTGTATTAAGGAATCGCTGGGGTTGACACAGTGACCTTCACCCTCGATTTGACAGGTGGGGATGGAGACCCAGACGCTACATAGTTTGCCCAAGACAACTCAGCAAACTAGTGGCACAACTCAAAAGAACCTGGTACATTTTAGCCTGTCTGGGGTCACCTGTTCTACATCAGAAGGGGAGCCAGCAGGCCCTGAGTCTGTCTGTGAAGACTCAAGCCTCTATTCTTTGCTGACCTTTTACAGTCTATATACTTCTGGCCATAATAGCAGATACTCTGTGGTATTTGAATCAGAAAGACTTGGAGTGCCTAATGGCAAGACCAGATACATGACATTTTATTCCTTGCCGGAGCTGGGCTGGGTGTATGGTTGCAGATAAAATACAGGATGGTCAGTGAACCTTGAATTCCAGAAAAACAGAGAATACTTTTCTAGTATAATTAAGCCCCACATATACTTTGAGATATACTTACACTAAAAAAAAGTACTTGCTGTTTATCTGAAATGCCAATTTAACAGGTGGTCTTGGATTTTTTATTTGCTAAGTCTGGCAACTCTAACAGGTGGGAATGAGAAGAGACGGGATGTGGTGAGAAGAACATTTCCTGCTTAGGGACCTTTCTGATGGCGCAGTCGTTAAGAATCTGCCTGCCAATGCAGGGGACATGGGTTCGAGCCCTGGTCCGGGAAGATCCCACATGCCGCGGAGCAACTAAGCCTGTGCACCACAACTACTGAGCCTGTGCTCTAGAGCCCGCGAGCCACAACTACTGGGCCCACGTGCCACAACTACTGAAGCCCGCGCACCTAGAGCCAGTGCTCTAGAACAAGAGAAGCCACCACAATGAGAAGACCGTGCACTGCGACAAAGAGTAGCTCCCGCTCGCCGCAGCTAGAGAAAACCCGCGCGCAGCAACGAAGACCCAACGCAGCCAAAAATAAATAAATAAAAATAAATTTATAAATAAAAAAAAGAACATTTCCTGCTTCATCGCTGTTGACCTTAAAGAAAACCCCAAGGATGCCGGCACTGCCCCTAGATGCACAACTTCTGACTGCAACAACTGTGCCCATCTCCTCTTTGAGTTCATCTCTCTGAACGGAGCTTAATCTTCTTAACTAGCTATTATAATGTGACAGAATCATATATTTACAGCTAGTACTATGAGCTGAACCATGTCCCCACAAAACTCCCATGAATTCCTAACCCCCAGCACTTCAGAATGTGAGCTTATTTGGAGTTAGGGTTATTGCAGATGTAAAGAGTTAAGATGAGGCCATAGTAGAGTAGAATGGGTCCTAATCCAATATGACTGGTGTCCCTTTAGAAAGGCGAAACGGGACACAGAGGCTACCATGGACACAGGGTAAAGATTGGTGTCCCGCTGCCACAAGCCAGGGAGCATGGCCCTGCTGACACCTTGATCTTGGACTTGTACACTACGTTACATTTCTGTTGTTTAAGCCACTCACCTTGTGGTATGTTTGTCACCACTGGCCTATAAGCACATGCTGGGAGCCGGGAAGAAGACAGGAGAGAAGGAGAGGGAGGAAAGGAAACAGGTAAAAAAACTCATCAGCGTTCCCACTGGCTATTTTCTTTCTTTTTTTTTTTTTTTTTTTTTTTTTT